>NW_009952893.1:2173543-2175795 GCF_000747805.2 Chaetura pelagica | reverse complement strand
TGTTTCACATCCTTGTCAGGGACAGGGACTGTGGAATTGAGTGTCAATGTGCACCTGAAGCCCAGAAAGCCAACTATGTCCTGGACTACATCCAAAGAAGCACGGCCAGAAGGTTGAGGGAGGTGATTCTCCCCCTCTACTCTGGTCTCATGAGACTACACCTGGAGTACTGTGTCCAGTCCTGGAGCCCCCAACACAAGAAGGACATGAAGCTCTTTGAGCAAGTCCAGAGGAGGGCCATGAAGATGATGAGAGGGCTGGAGCACCTCTCCTATAAAGACAGGCTGAGAGAGTTGGGGCTGTTCAGCCTGGAGAAGAGAAGGCTCCAGGGACGCTCCTTAGAGTGGCCTTCCAGTACCTGGAGGGAGCTTACTGGAAAGCTGGAGAGGGACTTTTTACCAGGTTGGGTAGTAATAGGACAAGGGTAATGGCTTTAAGCTGGAAGAGGGTAGATTTAGGTTAGACAATAAGAAGAAATTATTTAGTATGAGGGTGGTGAGACACTGGAACAGGTTGCCCAGAGAAGCTGTAGATCCCTCCTCCCTGAAAACATTCAAGGACAGGCTGGGTGGGGCTTTGGGCAACCTGGTGTAAGGTATCCCTGTCCATTGCAGGGTGGGTTAGAACTAGATGATCTTTAAGGTCCCTTCCAACCCAAACCATCTTATGATTCTAGGATTGAAACGAAGATACAACAGGCTCTTGCACTTCTCCCCATGAAGCCATGTATGGTCTGTTTGAGACAGCTGGCATCAGTCACAAAGGCAAGTCATGTATGTCCATGCAAATATCCAAATGTACAGAGAGGTAGTTAATAACATATATCTATATAAAATGCATATATATTCATATACATATAAATATATATACAATAGACATACATTTAGTGATTTACTCAGTGTCCCCTAACTCTTCGGATATGTAAGCAACTGTATAGAACATATTCTGAAAGTTTGGTCCAGTTACACATACAGTCTATCTAGATTAAAAATTATTCCCTTTTATGAACAACAGGAACCCTGTTAATTGGTTTAAGTAAGAAAATCCTAATACTGTAATAACAGGGAAGTAATTTAACTCAAAAGCTTTTCCCCAAGGAAAACTACTAGTTTCAGAAGGGCATGTGCATGTGTGAGGAGGTCAGGGTTATGTCTGATCTCTTGCCAGCAGCACCAGCACCTGCAAGATCATTCAGAGGAATCCAGACTATCTCCACACCAGCAATGAACCAAGTAATTGATTGTGAGGTCCTCATTCCTGGGGAAGAACTGGCTTGTGGCTTCTCATCTCCAAACCAAGCAGTAGGACAAACTAACCTAAGGCAGCCAGTGTCCCACACACACCAAATCCTTGGAGCACCAGGATAAAGAAAAGATGCAGGCAGGAAGGGGAGACCAGCTGTTCAGGCAGCCATTTCTGATCACAGCTACTTGCAACTCCAGGCAACTTCCTGAGCCTGAAGACAGCTCTGCTGGTGGGGTTTTTTGGCCCTGTGCAACACAGTATTGCAAAGACTAATTTCTTACATCAAGTACCACCCTCTAGGTATCTGCTAACTTTATTTCTTCAGTGCATTTTCTTCTTATGTGTTTGTTTACATTTCAGATCTACCTGCTTTCAGAAATATAGTAAAACCAGTGACTGACTCATATTTTGTAAGGTCCAAGCTTTTGTTTTCTTAGTAGACATGAAAAAGTATCAGCTCAGATTCAGGCTGTTGTTTTTTTAAAAACAAAAACAAACCCCAGAACAATCCTGATACAATAGTTATAGGATTCCAAATAATTTAAGGCGTTCAGGGTATTTTGGAGACAAGAAGCTTAGAATTGCAAGATTTTTCTTCATTATTTACCAGTATCCTATTTTTGCATGCCCACAAATCTCATGATTTTAGTTTTTCTGTTGCTCATTATTGAAATGTGTGGCAGCAAATGCACCTATACAACCATTAAGAAGATAGGTTTTAAACATAATATTCTTGAGCAGAAATCCTCAAGGAAATGGTTACATTTTGAGAGCTATAGTTCATGTCTTTTTAGTGTATTTAAAGTAAACCTTGTAATTTTCAGAATGCTTTAATTTCTTGATGGGAATTTCATAGCGTCTCCAATGAAGCTCAATACTAAGCACTGAATACAGTAGTAAATAATTTACTTATTACTCCTCCTAATTTATTCTGTATAATTTCTTCTGAAATTTATTTGGTGTTCCAAAATATGGTGAAAACCAAGATAAAATCCTCAGAGTGTTCC
>NW_009952893.1:2134407-2173524 GCF_000747805.2 Chaetura pelagica | reverse complement strand
ATAATGTCTATCATTTTAATATTCACTGCTAGACATCCTCTCAAATTATCATAGGATCAAGAAATGTTTTATCATCATTATCTTTTCAAACACCTCTATCATTTACATCTTTGGATTATTTTCTCAAAGACAGGGAAGAAATACTGAGTGATCACTGCTGTCATTTCCACATTTTTAAGCAATTTGACTATCCCTGCTCAAGAAATCCACATCATTGTTAACATACATTTTTCTCCAAACACATCAAAACTTTTTTTCCATACCTTATTTCCATTGGCACCGTTTTCTTCCTTCCAAACTTTTGATGATTTTAGCAATTTTTCTGACAGCTCTAGTTTCAGACATATATTGCTACATACTGGAATATATATCAATCTTTTCCTCATGTACTTTCGTTTTCCTTTCTAATATGTACATCTAAATGCCAACATTGGTTACATTATATTTAATATTTTCTGGTTTAAAATAAAGCTAACTGAAGTAGATTGTTTCTTGTAGCTGATCTTCATTTCTTGAGTTTTAAGGGAAAGTAAAGGAAAGACAAATTCTTTCCCAAGGCCAAATATGTACATTCTGTGGTTTAGCCAAAACCCACTAAGTTGTATAATACAACCACTGTATAGCTATTATTTTTTATATGTTGTACACTTATTAAATAAAGGATGTTAAGTTGAAAACCTTCAGTCATTTTGAGGTACAGGGTTTTGTTCATTGTAGCATATAATAAATTTAGTTCTCTAGACCTTTTTACAGAAATGACAAATTCTTGAAGAATTGTTAAAAACTATTCTGCTCTACGATTTTACAAAATAGGCCCAAGAGCAATCTAGTATAACATTACCAAGCTACCATGCTTTGATCATTATCATCCTGCGGTACCTCCTACACAGAAGAAGACCTAGTGGGAAAAACCTCCCCCTATATACAGCTATTGCCCCCTCTTTCTTTTTTAGGCAATTGCCTCTATTTCCATATTAACTTAATTACTACATTAGGTTACCAATCAATAATCAAGTGTGAACCAGGCTTTCAGTTCCTACAAACTGCTTTATCCTAACAATAATTCTTGTCCTATATACTATTGCAGACTTCATGACACAGCCCTGGGAGAACTACAACTACTGCAAAATCTCTGCTGAGCATAAGCATGTGTGTGCAGAAAAGGGCAGACAGGGTAAGTAATAAACAGCTGCTGTTAAAAAATCATATTTAACACCATGAGATGTACAACTATAGGTTTCAGAGCCATACTTCAAAGTTTTACTACTCTACTACTCTGCTGTGATTTCTATGGAAATGCAGTAAAATAGCAGACAATATACATATTTATTAAGCAAGTATCTGAATCCAGAATCTCACAATTTAGAAGGAGGACAACAAATGAGTTGAAAGAAAGATATTACAGCCAAAGCTCTGCATTTTGGAGGTATTATTCTTCATCTGAAATTAAATATGAAAAAGTTAGAGGGCGAGGCATTCAGTTTAGTATCTGTAAAAATAACATTGTAAAGGCAAAAAGGTCATGTAATGATAGGACAAGGGGTAATGGTTTCAAGCTAGAGAAAGGCAGATTTAGGCTGGACATCAGGAAAAAGTTCTTTAATATGAAGGTGGTGGGTCACTGGAACAGGCTGCCTAGAGAGGTGGTGAAGGCCCCGTCCTTGAAGACATTCAAGGTCAGACTTGATGAGGGTCTGAGCAATCTGTTCCAGTGTGAGATGTCCCTGCTTATTGTAGGGGGATTGGACTAGATGACCTTTAGAGGTCCTTTCCAACCCAAGACATTCTATGATTCTGATAAGTCAGTCCTCTCACTATGGTATAAGAGAAATCAAAGGTAATGATGAAACCAAGGTAAACAGCAAACCTCCACTTATTCATAGGTTAACACAGAGCACATTTAAGTTAGTGGAATACTTGCTTTTGTTTAAATGTATAAACTCCATCAGCAATCAGAAATTATATTCTAGCAGGCACCTCTAGTAACTAGCTGTACCCCCATGAAATTCAGAACTGAGTCCACTGACTTGGAAATTAGAAAATTATGGTTAAAGATAAACAGCTGAAACCTCTCTTTCATAAGATCCTAAGATGTAAATAAAGTTTTGTCAGCTTGGAAGAACTTGTCAGACATGATGAGACCTCAGAACAAAACTATATTATGAGAGCAATATCAAGCAAAATGAGTGATGTCCACTCCCCCACCATGATAAAAGAAGTATGTGGAGTGATGATGAGATGATGAACAAGATGAAGAAAAACAAAACTAGTCACTGCCCAGGATCCCTTTGGAGACTGAAATACACATTTTATAGCAGTCATCACTACCAAAGTGTTGTGGGTGGTTGAAAACCCTTTTTTCCCTTCAGGTTGCTCATGCTGATTTTGGCACATCTATAAATCCTACAAAAGAAGACTTAGATCAAGAACTTCTAATATTATTAACAATCATTACGAGGATTTGTGGCATAGTGCTCAGCATACCCCTCTTCATTACAGCTAGATCTGCTTTTTAAACTTGTAGAATTACAGAGCTGGTGCTGGTTGAAGAAATGAGTATGGGCTTAGTCATCTGTTTCCTAGAATGGCATCAGTGAAGGTGGAGGTTACAGGGTAAAGGACTGGTATTGTATGGGCTCTGATTTCACAGAACTTTCAGTCTATGTTAATCCTGATGTGCAGTTAACATGTTTTAATTTGACTGTATATACCAGTAACTGGAACAGCTGTTCAGTCTGAGCACATCACATGTCCTCTTGGGACCTGTGTTCATTTTCAAAATGTCAAGATGTGCTTGGGAGCAAGTGTGGAGCAGTCTGAGCTTCCTGTAGAATGCGGGAAATGCTCTTCAGAATGAAAGAGTATAAATATCACAGTTGTTATTTTGAAAGTACTTATAAGGAAAGCAAAAGAACTTAAGTCCTCAAGGCCTATTTTGGCAAGCCAAGGAAACGCCATGTACTACAAGGGGACTTCACATTGGCGCCATTACCTTGGGCTGCAGGGGTTAACCAGAAGTTTTGCAGGTAAAACCAAAAGAACGGTTCAAGTTGAAGGCCAATAGTGTTCTCTCTTTTGACCTAATTCTTAAATAACTCCTGCTAGGTAACGGACTTTCAAGGAATTAATAATTCCTATTTTGCCAGTATTGTCACCAAATTACTCTTTCAGTCAATAAATAATTAACTCAAAATTGGGGCAAATGAGGGTATAAATCTCCAAAAAGGAAATGCTTCTTAACTGACACTGGAAAGTTCAAAACAATTTACTGATCCAGTAAATAAATTCCCATGTGAAATTACAATGAGGTTTAGATCTGCCTGTGATGATTCAGAGATAATTTAACCAATTTTATGGCACAGAGTGCCACAGGCTATTAACTATAAAAAGTTTTTAGCATCTTATCCTTCCATAGCCCACTATGGAGTCCTATTCCTTTCAAATGGAAAAAAACACTGAATGTCTCTCATATTAAGATTGATTCTCATATATGGGACAGGATGGTTTACACCATTATGGCATTATAACATAAACACAGTGTAAATACGTTCCATGCACTACATATAATTTAGAATCAGTGCTTAAGTGTTTTAGAAGCATGAATAAAGTTTACTATCTTCATTCTTCAAAGGGGGAGGAGGAATAATCAGACAATAATGGGCTACATTTTTCTCAAACTTCATATGCATGCAAGGAGATAAAACTTGAATCTTTGTATGGTATGGGGATAAGGAGTCTAAATACTTTGAAAGCACTTTAGGACTTGCATGCTGTGCATCAAATATGGAGCGAGCAATGTGAAAGTTTTAACAATTAAGATGAGCAACTGCACATTTATGATAGATTTTCTGTGCTGATGTTTCGTAGTTTTACTACAGACACAGGTAAGCAGCTGATTATTATCCCCCGAGAGCAAGAGGAAGCCCGTAAGCAATTATTCTGAATTGTGGTACAAGGCACAATGCCTCCCAGAGCTATTTGTAGGCTGATGAATTTACATACCATTGTTTGCTCAAGCTTCTGCTTAAAAAACACGGTTTATCCAAGGTAATACTGACGTGTATCAGTGGTGAGGTTTGAAACTGAACAAGCATTCCTGTCTCATTGTTTCCTTACCTGCTTTCAGAAAAAATGGAAGGTCCTCTCCTTCAAACTAAAATATGAACTGAAGGAGCAGTGTTGTTTCTGGAGTGTCAGTGGGAGATAAAAGGAGATGTGTATGTCTGACACTTATCAGAAATTAGGAAGGGAAAGAATGGAGCAAGTCTTTGTTTTCCATACATGGGGATGGGGATGAAGCAAAATAGAAAATTGAATTGTACTTCTGAAGTACAACTTCTAGTGTTTTAATCTGTTGGTTTTTTTTTTCATTTTGAAGCACCATAACATTCCCCTGTTCGTTCCAGGATGGAAGCTCTTTAAAAGACAGAAAGGAGTCTCATTGTGCTGGTGGGCACAGATGCAAGTAGCCAGGAGCTGGAGATTGTAGTAAAGATGGCATACATAGCTAACACAAAGACATATATTAAAGTATATTTTCCTTTGGAAATTATTCAGATAAGAAGATTCTCTTTTCAATCTATCCTGAGGTACTGTCCTTTAAGTTCTCTCTTTTATTTTCAAATTTTCATAAAAGAGAGGCAAAATATAACCATAACTGGACTATTGTCCCTGTTTAAAAAGAAGGTCTGTTTCTGTAACTTGATTATATGAAATGTCCAGACTTTCCATAAACATAATGGCATGTAAATTAACTTAGACCTAGAACAGACTAGAATGCATTTAATATAAATTATTGAAATAATATGAAATAATACTGTGAAATAAGTGTACAGTTTAACAAACTGCATCATTTTGGACAGAAAGGTTTGTAAGCAAAACTGGAATAAAGGAAACAAGCTAAAATAAATGAGAGCAGGTGGTCTGGGATGTATATAGGGTCAGCTTTACAAGGCATTCCAAGTAAAACCAGTATTATCAGGCTCATCTGTCTCTCACCAAAATGCCACATACTGCTCATGTCTTACTGACAGCCCATATTTCTAAACTTGGAGAAGCTGATGAGCAAGGTTTCTCCATGCTATGGTTATTCAGAAGTGGTATTAGGAAAAAAACACCTTTCTACTGTAGCAAGGAAAAGGTCACCCTGATTTTAGTCTAGCACTGTGGCAAATCAGCAGTAACCCCTTGGAATGTTAAGTAGTTAGGTACACTTAAAACAATGTAAATAAGAGAAGATCTAACTCTCAGGAGGCAGATCCTTGCCTGCTGTAAATATCACAACTCTGTTTAATCAATTGTAACATGATACGCTATGAGTGAGAATTTGCTTACATGTTTTATTCTACAAAAAATATAAATAAACTGTATATTAGATATTTTGTGTCTTAAGAGCAATCACCACTAAAAGCCCATCTAAAAGAGTCTGCTCTGCTAATTAAATTTGACTTAGGGCTTAAAAGCTCTAAAGAAAAGTATGTGGAGGGCAAAAGTGGGAAGAAAGACTCAGAAATCATTTCTCTTCAGCATTCTTTCTCTTGCTGCTCATAGCTCAAACTATATTTCTCATCTATTCATTGAAAAAATGTATTTTTGTAATTATTTCCTCCTGTCAGGAGACAATCTGGGAAAAGACCTCATTGTCTCATTCTTTGAAACATAAAAAACTTAATTTCTAAGGCTGCTTCCTTAAGTTTAACCTTTCAAGTGAAATTAGATTGCCTACACAGGTTCCTAGTCTGCCAGAAAATCAACTTTTCCCTCTTCTGAGGCTCACAATGAATCTTGCATGAACCATGTCTGAGTTAAAATCACATATTTTTGTTCATTCTCTGCTTATTTTATTATCAGCATGTCTGATTTGCTTTAAATTCTGTGGGCATTACTTGGAAATTGTTTTGACAGTGCAGCTCCTCAGCACAGGCTCTGCTGAGAGACTTGTCCTTGCAGCTCATCAGGATTCAAACAGAATTCGGTCTCTTCCCAGTTTCTCTGGGATATTATCTTGTAGGCTGCCTTGATTTGTTTCAATCTAAGATTAAAAAAAACATCTCCACAAAGCAAATCATTCATACACGAGAGCACTGTCTATTACACAAGTACAGGACTGATTGGGAAGTCTCCTATAAAAGCCATTGGGCAATAGTTATTTACAGGAAGAATGTGAAAAGCAGCACTACTCTTAACACGTTATGTTTGCTATATGCTAGATCATGAACCTCAGCTGGATAACAAAGCTAATATTTTCTTGTAAACTATCATTCATGCTCTAGAAGAGGAACAAGATGTGGGCATATACACACCTATATGAATTCACTGCATACAAGTTAAAAATCATAGTATCATGGATTTGCAGAATGGTTTGGGCTGGGGCAAAAGGAACCCTAAAGATCACCCAGTTTCAACCCCCCTGCATGGGCAGGGACACCTACCACTAGACCACTTTGCTCAAAGCCCCATCCAAGCTGGCCTTGAACACTCCCAGGGAGTGAGGCATCCACAACTTCTCTGGGCAAAATACTTGTTATGACCCTGCTCTGCACAGCTGGATGGCAGAAGAGCCTGAAGTTGATCATAAAAATATAGGGTTGGTGTTTCAGAGGTGGTTCATAATGATTTAACACCTAGGGATGCATTCAAGCATCCCTCAAGCACCTTTGCAAAATGACTGTAAATTTCTATAGGCAACTCTGAAACTTGAGTTCTTGCTTACTAGGCAATATATTATAGACAGAAAGTGAGGTGATTACCTTGATCTAGATGAGATTTCTCACTTACAGCAATAAGATTAGGACCTGATGCTGTTTCTCTCAATAATGACACTGAGAAGACTCAATGATGGCAATGAGTGAAGTCAAGGAACTAGTCCCATATTTAGCAACTTAAATATTTCATTCTGCCTTGGCCTAGAGTTTAGCAAATCATCAGATGTTTCTACCTTTGTGTTCTAAACTGTGCTTAATCAATAAATAAAATTTGGGTTCAGCTATTTTCATATCATACAGGTTTTTCAGAGTCACTTGTCAGATTCTCTTTCAATATATCACTTATGTATCATATGTATGGACTAGCTGATCATGTCTCACTTGTCGTCCGTGCCCTTCCCCACATGAAATAATCTGCCATGCTGGTTCCAAGATATTGAGGGAGTTGAAATCCATTCCTGTGAAAAGAGCCAGAGGGAGCAATTTCTGCATCATTAAATTCCAATTTAACCCTTCAAAATGAGGCTTGAGTAAGTACTGAAGAGATGTATAAGCTTTGTGCTAATCTTCTTCAGAGGAATCAATTTCATTCTACTATGATTATCTTTTACTGTATAACTATAACTCATGGACCAATGGAAACATCAGTCTAAGCAGAGTTTTCTAGACAGTGCTGTTAAACATTTTCTTCTTTTAGCACTTCTGAGCTAACTAAAGTTTGCCACACCAGAATTAGGCTAATTATACTGACAAGCTTCAAGAAAATATGTTAAATTAGTCCATTAAAAATAAAAAAACTAATAGACTTTTTTTTTTTTTTCCCAGGTTGAAAGAGACAAATTCTCTATCTGGATCAATTTGTACTTATATTCAACTTCTTAATTGTAATTGAAAAATAGAGAATGATCCATCAACACCAACAGAAAAAAAAATTGCAAAATCCGTAATTCTGGCTTACTGTAAAAGTGTGCTTGCATTTTCTTCCTCTGCTCCTTTCATTTTTCTGGCATTGACACATATTCTTTTATGGCATGATTAGAAAGAAATGCTAACCTGATGAAAGAGTCATCACCATATATTGTATGTGTCCTGTGAAACAAGCATTTTTCATAGCTATGCTGGTACAGTCTTAAAAAAGAATGGTTTTGCTTTTCAAAGATAGATGCTGAAAAATTGCAGATGTCAAAATGTCAGTGTAATCGGATGGGACCATATACAAAGTAGGCATATATCCCAGCTACTTGCCTGAGAAACAGCAGCAGAGATTCTCATTACTATTTCAATTGTAGCTGTAATGCATTGGCACGCAGACAAATTGTGGGAACACTTGCACAGCACTTAAGTTCTGCTTTAGCATCTTAAGTGAGGCTTGTTGCTAAGGCCTCTCCATTCCAGTTACTTTCACCATTAATGGGATAAGCTTTATATAAATCAACATATGGCAGCAAAGACATATCAGAGAGGTTTACAGTGATGAGTTTGAGAAGGAAATTATTTCTAAATAATAACTTAAACACTTGAGTAAGGTACTCTGAATTAAGAATTGCTATTACTATTCTAGTGGCATAAACAACCAACGCACACTCATAGACAGAAAATTATTAGGAATCATTCTGATGGAGCAGACCGGCTCCACTCTTGCTATCCGCAAAACCCACTTTGTCTTGCCAAGAGTGTCACTCTCGCGTGCAAACAAAGCTATATCCTATGTCCAAGTCTATTTCAAAAACACAGATAAAAACTACATGTAAGCACATTGGTCAATCAGAGCTGAAACAAGTTTTCCAAAGAATTGTCCCCCTCTACTCTGCTCTTGTGAGACACCACCTGGTGTTTCAGTCCAGCTCAGGAGCCCCCAAAGCAGGAAAGACATGGAGCCCAGAGGAGGGCCATGAAGATGATCAGAGGGCTGGGGCACCTCTCCTATGAAGACAAGCTGAGAGTGTTGGGGTTGTTCAGCCTGGAGAAAAAAAGGCTCCAAGGAGACCTTAGAATGGCCTTCCAATACCTGAAGGGGCCACAGGAAAGATGGGGAAGGACTGTTTACAAGGGTCGGTAGTGACAGGACAAGGGGGAATGGCTTGAAACAGGAAGGGTGTAGATATAGGTTAGACTTACTACTGATTTTTAACATGATTTGTAATCGAAATGTGTGCAATCACCTTATGCAGAAGTGTCTGTCTGCCATCTGTCCCTGACCTCTACTCCCTCTTCCTTGCACGGCTACTTCAACTGCACATTGAAATATTAGTGTTCTCAAAGACAGTATTTAAAGAAAACAAGGTAAAAGATACATTTTCTTAGTAAAAGGCTACAAGGAGTCCCATTTGGTAAAACAACAGAGATTACATCAAAGCCTACACCAAAGTAAATTACTGGAAGACAAACCTGCATGAAACCCAGCTCTTCCTTTCAGAGACCATACAAACCCTTGCAAAGCCTGGAGAAAGGGAAAACTCACATGTTTGTATCTCAGCAGATGTGCAGAGAAAGGCAAGACACCTCAGCTGACTGATCTTGCAGGAGGTTCTGGTTACAATGCTGAATTCATTTCTTGATTGTACAAAAAATGCTGCTGTCCCTGACTGTAGACAACTGGCAGTGAACATGGATGCGGACAGCAACATGATGGCAACAACAAGATCATAGCTATGTTTGTGAGTTAAAGAATCAACAGGCTCAGGCCCTTTGTAAGATGGTTTCCACTCTGTGGACCTCTTTGAATTGGGATTTTTTTTTTTTTTTTTTCAGGTTTTAAGTATTGGGGAATGCCTCAGTTGATCTAGTCTACATTATAGTATCCCTATGGAAGAGGAACCTTTCTACCTCCCATAGGCTACAAGGCATAGAGAAAAAACCAAAACATTTGACTAACAGTTAACTTTTACAATTAGTATAAATGAAGCAGTGATTGAGTATAATAAGGGAAAAGTTCATCATGGTGCACTAATAAGAGGTCTTCGAGATTGTTATTTAAGTTTGGTAATAGAAAAAAGTGACTCACCATATGCAAAGCACAGAAAGGACACAGATATTTTATTTGCTTGCTTCAATATTTCTATTGGCTTCTACTTCCCTTCAAGGCAGTAAACAGCACAGGTCACTGTATATACAAAAACTTCACTTTCAACATACTAAGGTTTTTATTGAAAGGAAGTTGGAGAATCTGAAGAAAGACCAAGATGCCTGCATTCTGTTCAGTGCTAAAAATACTAAGTGATGCATATTTTATATTATAATCAAAATAGGTACTGAATAATTATCTCTGAAAGTTGATTAGAGGATAATGTGTTTATGTGAATACTATCATACCGAAAATGCATATTAAAATGAAACAGATTGTGACAACACCAACAAATTGGAACAGAAGGCACAACATTTGACTTACTAATAGCTTTTGTTTAAAGTCATCCAGCATATTCTAAATACTATTTGCAATTTTGTTGTTGTTGTTTATTAAACGTTTATTGGCTAGTAAATGGAAGGCACTCTCTTTACAGCTGACAGAACTGTTATTAAGAGCCACATTCAGGACTTTGCCACAAAATTGTAAGGTTTAGTCTACTTAATGTTTTCCATAAAATCCTCAATAGACAAAATTCTGTTATATGCTTATTCCACAAAGTGTTACACAACAGCCCAGAACAGTCTAAGGCAATTCTATATAAATTATCAGAATACATTACACACACACACCAGACTTGCTGATATACATCAATTTGCTTATATCAGATAGTATCCTTGTATTACAGATCTTTAGTATTTGAAACATGGTAAAGCTTGATGACCATGGCAAGAGCTTTTAAAATGCTAAAAGTCGCAAAATACAAACCTGCCATTTTGCAGAGAAGAAATCAAGAGGAATGGAAATTTTCTTCAGCTTGTACTAAACCAGTTATGTCTAAACATGCAAGCTCCAGCCACAGTGAGTGCCTTGGATGACACCTGACCACACTGGATTGAAAGCCTTCCCTCTTCTCCATCCCCACCTCCTTCAGTGTGCCCATTCTCCTGAGTTCAGATTACACCCATAGCACACTAATACCAAAAGTCCCAATGGGACAAACTGTGGTCTATGACCTCAGCAGAGCAGCCAACAGTGCATGAAGTGACCTGGGACTACTTTTGAAGCTTTTTACCTCTCATGGTTTAATCCCAGCTGGTAACTAAGCACCACACAAATGCTCATTCACTCCTACCCCCACAGTGGGATAGGGAGGTGAATGAAAAAAAATATATGTAAAAATTGTGGGTTGAGATAAGAACAGTTTAATAATTGAAATAAAAATAATACTAATGATAATAATAATAAATTTATGAAAAGGAAGAAAAAAAACCAACACAAAGATAAATAAAACGCAAGGAAGACAAGTGATGCACAGTGCAATTACTCACCACCTGCTGACTGATGCTTAGCCCTTTCCCAAGCAGCAATTGATCCCCCTGGCCAACTCCCCCACTTTATATGCTGAGAATTATGTCATATAATACAGAATATCCCTGTGGCTTGTTCAGGTCAGTTGTCCTGGCTGTGCTCTCTCCCAGTTTCTTGTGCACCTCCTCACTGGCAGAGCATGGGAAATTGAAAACTCCTTGATTTAGGATAAGCACTAGTTAGCAACTGCTAAAGCATTGGTGTGCTATCAACATTATTCTCATCCTAAATCCAAATCACAGCACTGTACCAGCTACTAGTAAAAAAATTAACTCTGTCCCAGCAGAAACCAAAACATTACCCTGGAAATGTATTTGCTTGCCTGCCCGCCGCCGCTGCTGCCAAAAGTCCCAGCGCCGCTGAAACCGCCGCGTTTCCAGCGTCTGCACACCTACGGTCCCGGAGCCGCGCACCGACTGCCGCCGCTTTGTGGTGGGGGGGGGCGACCTGCGCTTGGAGTGCCCGCAGCCTCTTTGCTACCCAGCTCATCGAACCTGCACTGCCGTGGTGAGACAATTCCGGCTACCCCAGCTTATAGGGGAAAATATAATCCAGCCATTCGGGCAAATCCCTCCCCTCTCCTTCCCTCACGTGAATAAGATGTGTAACTAAGGTGTACCCATATATGTTTAATGTGTTGTAATCACTCCTTTTGAACCTCCTGCCCCAAATTGCTTCGTTTTCCCCACAATAAACCTTGCTGTTGTTAGAAATTTAGTAAGCACTGAGCGAGTTATTCACTCAAAAAAGTCAGGACATAAGTTCCTGTATCCTCTGTGTGAGGCGATACCCACGTGTGGATCTCTCAGCAAATCCTGATAAGTTAATACACTCCAATAAGGAGACATAATAGGTCACGGATCGTGACACACTAGTTAGCAACTGCTAAAGCATTGGTGTGCTATCAACATTATTCTCATCCTAAATCCAAATCACAGCACTGTACCAGCTACTAGTAAAAAAATTAACTCTGTCCCAGCAGAAACCAAAACATTACCCTGGAAATGTATTTCTCGGGAGACTTAAGCCATTTTGTTTGCAAACTGACCAAAAATCTAAATGCACTAACCCTGTAATCAGGTCAATGTACAGAAAGTGGGTTGGGAACACTGCCAGTGTAAATTGAGGTAACCTATATAGGCAGTGCAGCATGAAGGCTCTTGATGAGTGGAACACCTATGTAGCCAATAAAGCAAAATTATATAGATAGCAGTTCTCTAAGTAAAGGGATGAAAGGGGATGTGGGCTTAGTTTGTCTCTGGATTCTGTAATGCTTAGTGAAGTGACAGGTCCAACAGAAAGTCATCTACCTGACAGCTTTGGCAGAGTATTTCTTCCCTTTCTCTTAAAACATGGCCAGTAGATCCAAAAGACATCTACAGGAGTGAAAATAAACAAAGGACTGGGTGTGAGGTTTTAAAATCTAGGCTAGGATAAATTTCTGTTCCAAAGCTTAGTGTGAACTTTGGCTCATTTATAGTTTTGCCACAGATTTCCCATGGGGCTTCAGGCAATCACTTAAAGCCCATTTATCCAGGGGCTCAACTACTTCTAAACACCTAGCCATCAACTTCTCCATCTTTCAGTCAATTATAGGTAAAACACACATAGCACCATTACTTTTGCTCACATCTTTGTCCATCCACTTAAGAGAAAACTATACTCAGCAGCTAGCACAAGTAGCCCCTGAGGAGCCCTGCTGTTACTGGAATAGAAATAATGAGTCCGGCAGTTGAAGAAAGTACTGTAATATATATTTTTATATATGTATATGCATATTTGTTTATATATATGAACTACTTACATCCTCTGTTCTGAGGTAAAAATGCACATAACAATTAATCTGCCCCACGCTGTACAATCTCAGTGTTGAAATGAAAGAGGAAAATATGCCTTTTTTAAGGCCTTACACCTTCTCATGAGTGATGTCTTTGATAGATTGGGGTGCACAGACCGACCCAGTAGAACACCAGCTTCCTGACGTGTGGTGGTGCACAACACAGGTATGTTTAGAGGAAAAAATGATCTAGTAGTACTTCATGGAAATTCCCACAACAGTCCCTGAGTATCTGCCAAAATTATCAGCAATGAGAAATGTAATGATTTTGAGTACTGAAGTCATTTTTTAAGAGTACCACTTTCATGGTAAAAGTTTCATTGATTGCCATAGCAGCACATGGTATAGGAAAAGTGCGATTACAAACACAACCAACAACTGGGGTATATAACTAGCTGATCAGAAGGTGTATACATTCAAGTTACTTTGAAGGTGGCCTAATCTAAGGTGTTGAGACCTCCCTCCATTGACCACAGCAGAGAGCCATTGTCTGGAACCCTTCAACACCAGCCTAAAATCTCCAACAAGTGTAAAGATGGCTCTGAGAATGCCAGATGTGTTTGACTTGGAGAATACAGGTGAGTTTTCTTAGATTTTAATGTACGTAGTGTGACTTTGTTCATAATCTGTATCCACAAAAAATCATCCACAGAGAAACAAGCAGAGACTTCTCTGTATTGCCACTTTATACTCATACTCTTAATACTACCAGTCCCCAAAAATCATTAGTATCAGACCTGTCACCTTTGAAAAAATTGTTTAGATATTAAAAGATTCCTTCTTGCAATGTTCACACAATTCAACAAAAAACAGTCACCAACAGTTACCAGTCAGTATCTCTCCAAATGTGACTTCATGTGCTTTCTCTCTCACCTTCTCCTTTTTCTGTGTTTGCCTTTTCTAGAGGCTTGTTTCTCTCTTGCTGGCATTTGCAATGGGCTGCCCCAAGTCAGATGTCTGTTGTCTCACAGATCTCACCAAGAAAAGGCTTTTTATCTGCTGACACATTTGTACCATCTGTGGGAAGAGCAGCAGCACTTCAGCACCAGGAAGGACAAAGAAGTCACAGTCCTGTTCTCATTATGTCTTCCAGAAGTCTTTGTTCATAAAAATCGAATAAAAGCAAATTCAGCTTTGTTGTTCCCATTGAGGGAGAAGGTAACCTCAGTGGAACCAGTGACTTCATGTAACTTCATGGAAACTGCAAACATAAAAATTTCTACAGAAAACTGAGCTAAAACTGAATATATTCATGCACATAAAAAGAGGCATAGGATTCGGTGCATCTCCTCCCACCCCACCCCCATAAAGCCTGTATCAGTGTCAGGAAAAAGGAAAAGAAAACTGCTGGCTAAATCTCTGTTCAGTATAAGGGAAAGCACTTTGACTCCACCAGGGACCAATTAGATCGAGTGAGACCAAATAAATATTTATCAACATAGCCAAAGGGCACGTCCTCATCCACCAGTTAATTGTGCAAGCTTGTATACTGTGAACATAAAAACTGGACACCAGAGAGCTCCAGCTGACTCTGGTTGGTCTGGGATTCACTTGTTTGTGTAGCAATGTGGTGTGCCATCTTTGCATAAGTGCATACAGACTCCTTGGGGGAACTTAGATCCAAGCTCATTTGGGATTTGAGATCTCTTGCACACTTCTCTAATTTAGAGATAGGCATTGACCAGAGGTCTCACACTATCTGTCTCTCTTACTCCAGGAATTTCAGGGACATTTCAGAGAAGGCAATAAAGTACGATGCATTTCTTTTGTTCATTTTCTTTGAGCAACATAGAGAGGACACCTCTAGTTCTGGAATACTGTGGAGATGGAGCTTTCATGTCTCTGCATACATGTCTCTGAAAAACATTAGTATCAAATGCTTACAGAGCTCACCAGCTTTAAGCATTCCTCAGCATGGCCAACTTTACTTATGCAGGCTCAGCCTCCAAGTCTTAGATGGCAGGTAAGATAGATATTCTAAAAAACAGATACTATTATGGATTTTCCACATATTCAGAGTTGCCCAAGACTTCAGAAAAACAGGCTAAATAAATAAATAGTTCAAGTAGGGGGCCGAACAGCTACTACACACATCCTTTTGTGCGGAAACTACCTCTGTGTTTGTCTCTAGTTAAGCAAATAGTGAAAGAGAAAAAAACACTGAAAAGGCCAGGGGAAGAAGCAGTAGCACAATCTGGGTGACTCCCTGTCACCGTTTGACTCAGGTCCGACAGCAATGCTCTTGATCTCCTCCCCATCCCACCCAGGTAGGGAAGGAGAGAGAGAATGAGAGAGACTTTACTGGATTGATAACTAAACTACACAGCTTTAATTAAACACTAATGATATAAGTAAATATATACAATTATATACAAATGTGTTCAGGAAATGTACAAAAGCCCTATAGCCTCCACCCACGCCCAGCAACTCCCACAGCATCTCCTGAGCTGCGAACAGTCCTGAAAAGTTCCAAACTGCTGCCAAAGAGAGAGCAGAGTGATGAGGGTCAGGAGATGCACAGCCTGGAGGTTGATGGTGATGGAGGGACAGAATCCTCCCCAGATGCCGGCCATGGATGGAAGAGAAGGGAAGAAGAAGCAGGAAGGAAGTTGTCTTCTGTGACCTCTGACCTTCCTCTGAGCTTACGTAGATATATGGAATGGAATATCTCCAGCCAGTTTTGCTGTCTGTCTAACTCAGCCTCCTACGGGGGGCTCATAGATCTCCCCGTAGTGTCTAAGCTGGCATAGTAAAGATGTGACCTTGAAGACCCAGCAGTTAGAAAAACATTCCACTGTTTGTTACCATTCCTAACTGGAACACCCTGCTGCTAGTTAAAAGAAAGCTTACTTAAGGGGAAAAAAAAAAAAAAAAAAAAAAAAAAGAGTAAAAGGAAAATTGGCTTCATTCTGGCTCAAACCAGGACACTCCCCCAGAAAAACCTATAGAAACCCAAGAAAGGGTGAACAGAAGAAGTAAAACCTGGGAAGACTACAGGAATGGGTGGACACCACATTTTCTGTTGCCCATCAAAATAATGTACTGAGAGATAAAGTGTCCTTAGCTCACTCAATGGGAAAATAAGCAGTGAAGGAGGAACAAATTATTGGATTTCACAGCATATTCCTCATGTATGGGAATTCAACAAAGGCTGATCAAAAAGATGGGGTTTTGTGGTGATTTATCCAAGTGATCTTCAGCACATGACAGAAAATTATGAACTTTGTTAGTAACAACAACACAAAATTACCCATATGAATAGAAAGGGCTTCCCATACACATAAGCAGTAGATGAACCACATTTACAGCACCGTATCAGTTAAAGACACACAAGGCCCCATTTCTGACATTAATGCTTATTGTAAAAACCAAGACACTCCACCTTTCAGGAGGCACTTAGAAAGACATCATGAAACAATTATTTCCGAAGCAGGAAGCTTTTCCTTTTTCATTTGCAGAACACAACAGGATTTGCTATATTAACCTTCAAAACAGAGATTGAATTCACTCAGAAAAAAGTGAATCCAGGGATATCACTGGAAATCTGCCATTTTACTGTGACAGCCAGAAAGGACAATCTCAAAAAAATTTAAAGTGTTCCTTCTCTCTTGTATGGTCAGCAAGCAACCAAATGACTAAAGTATCAACATACTGCACCCTGAGAGCAAGAGCCTAAGTAAAAGGTGGGAAAACATGAGTGTCAAAGTTTATGGAGCTGACTATTTACAGCATACTGAGAAACAACTTTTTTTCCGTAAGATGTATATACAGGCAGAGGAAGGTTAGAACATGAGATGTAAAGCCACTTAGTTAAAGTTCTGAGCTATTTTACAGGACCCTTGAATAACCTAAGAGGGAAATTTATTCAACTCACATTTTAATGGGACATGAGAGATCTCATTGTCACACAAGTGCTCAAATCATAAAGACACTGTGATCTGACATTTCTCTAACGGGGGTTGAGCACTTCTTGGCACCTTCTGGGAATATGTTAATTCACGTACTTACAATCTATAACAATTAAGCTTATCAGTGGTATCTTGACAAGGTATCTTCTTTCTCCTGTAAGGAGTTTTGTCATTGAACAAAGTAAGCTTTGTAGAGAAGGATTTTGAACACTTCTGGTCTTATATAACATTTTGATAGGAAGCAAATTTCTATGGGAGAGCCCCAGGTAACAAATCAGGGGAGCACTAAACTACGTTGATAGCACATCTGTTTTACAAGTATGTGCTGCCACATGGTGTACTGCAGAATAAACTGTTCAGCTGAAAGAGGTTTTCACATCTGTTCAAGGACCTTTGCACATGTTCACATCAACTCAGATTTCATATACCGATATATTTATTTTTTTCTGAAACTGTACTCATGCAAAAAGATCCAAAAGAGCCAAATAAACTTTCCTTTTCTTTTCTCTCCCTCTCAGTAGAAGACATCAGCAGGACAAAGTAATTAGTATCAGGATAAAAACAATTATGGGGGTTTAAAAGGAGGGCATTATAGAAATCACATCAAAGAAAACAGAGGGAAATCAGAGATACTACCCAAGAGGGAAGAAGTATTAGTTCTACTGATTACATGTTTGTCCTGAACCCAAAAAAACCCTTTCCCCCCTCCCCGATCTCTTGGTACAATTTTTTCCCATAACCTTGAGAATATAATTTCACTATACTGTATCTCAACTCTAGACAGACTACATGGGGATCACAACTCTCTCCTAATTATTCAACAGTTATACTGCCAGGGCATTGGCAATTATGTGCCTAGACACTCAGAAGGACCCTGCTCCCAGAGATAATGCCATGGGCACTAAAACAGAGGTGGTATAGATCTAAGCAGAAGCCACAACAAATTCTTAATATTTGAAAAGAAAACTTGCTTTATTAAATCAATCAATTTCTTTGGCAATATATTAATTTGATATTTTTTCCGAAACGATATTAATCAGCTGCCTAAAACTAATGCTTCTCTAATTAGATAATATAGTTTTTTATTCTTTCATAAGACCATTTTTCAGAACTTAAAAATCTTTTGAAAATCACCCGTAGTTAGATGAAGCATTCATGTTAGTTTTTAGCCAGAAAGCCCCAGTTTTTCATGTGTAATGAGTCATGAATTCAGCTATTTAGAATCCTTAGTAAACAACAAATTTAACATCTAATACCCACCAAAAAAAAAAAAAAAAAAAAGAAAAAAGAAACAAAGAAAAACAGGACTGTATGGAATACTGCTTTATTACCTTCTAATTTTACACAATCATAAAACAAATCAACTGCAGACATACACAATGTACTCTAACTCACTGAATATCATCAACCTAAAACATTGAAAGGGAACGAGGAAAACCATCAGCACTTGTCTTGCTAATGGGTTTAAAAGAGGCTGGCCAAGTATATTCCAGATGGCTGGGTTTTAGCCTAGCTGTTCACAGGATGAAATGGTCTGTTGCTGTGAGTGATGCCCCACATGAGTAAATGTTGGTCTTTCTCATCACATAAATCATCAGTTATCTCTCTTAGTGATGCTACCAGCCCTCTCAAGATACCTCGACCATGACAAGAAATAATGAGAGATTAATTAAACTGTTAACCTCTTCTGTAGTACTAGCCATAGTAGAAGAGAGGGAAATACGGTCCTTCACTGAGAATTCTGTCACTACACCACACCTTGGAGAAAAAGTCCTCTCAATTAGCCCATGTCTTTACAGAATGAATAGAATTTGCAAATTCTATTTTTAAATGTTTTAATTATTTTTTTTTTAATTCTATTTTATACAATTGTATAAAAGAGGATCTAGCTTGCTGTAATGATAGTTCATGCATACAATGAGCCACCATATTAAAGGGTGTCAATTATGACAATCTTAACCAAGTTTAAGGCAGCCATGTAGGCATCTGATACGTTTCCAGCCCACACAATACTTTCCAAGAACAAACATATGCTGCAGCTGGCAGGGACACAAGTGAAAAAAAAACAACAACAAAGCTACTTGGATATATTGAACAGTATAAAAATCACATGAAACAATATTGGCTGAGATTGGGAATAAGGTGAGTTCTGCACGTTGTAAGGAGGAATGCTTTAAAAAAATAATTATAATTTTTCCATTCAAACTCATTATTAGCACAAACAAGCTTGTGGGTGGAATAGAAGCAACACAGCAAGCAATGCTGTGTAGTCGAAGCAGATCTACTGAACAAAACATCCAGTCTACAGCATAGGGACGGGCTTACTTTTAACTAGTCTGGTCTGATGGAATTAATGCTCCTGGTTTACAGAATCAAAGAATCACAGAATCACCAAGGCTGGAAAAGACTTTTCAGATCATCAAGTCCAGCCTATGACCTAACACCACCACATCAGCTAGACCATGGCACAAAGTGCCACATCCAGCCTTTCCTTGAACACATCCAGGGATGTTGCCTCCACCACTTCCCTGGGAAGTCCATTACAGTGTCTAATCACCCTCTCCATGAGGAAGTACTTCCTAATATCCAACCTAAACCTCCCCTGGAGTAGCTTGAGGCCATGCTCTCCTCTCTTGTTGCCAGTTGCCTGGAAAAAGAGCCCAGCCCCCACCTGACTACAACCTCCCTTCAGGTAGTTGTAGAGAGTGAGAAGGTCCCCCCTGAGTCTTCTCTTCTCCAGGCTAAACAACCCCAGCTCCCTCAGTCTATCCCTATAAGACTTTCCCTCTAGTCCCTTCACCAGCCTTGTTGCTCTCCTCTGGATCTGTTCCAGCACCTCAATATCCTTCTTGAAGTGAGGGGCCCGGAACTGGACACAGTATTCAAGATGAGGCCTCACCAGTGCTGTGGACAGGAGGAGAATCACATCTCTACTCCTGTTGGCCGCACTATTCCTGATACAAGCCAAGATGCTGTTGGCCTTCCAGGCCACCTGGGCACACTGCTGGCTCTTGTTCAACTGGTTGTCAACCAGCACTCCCAGGTCCCTCTCTGCTGGGCTGCTCTCCAGCCACTCTTCCCTCAGTCTGTAGAGCAGCCTGGGGTTATTGTGGCCAAAGTGCAGGACCCTCCCTGCACTTGGTCTTCTTGAATTTCATGCCATTGGCCTTGGCCCATCGACCCAGCCTGTTCAGGTTCTCTTGCAGATTTTTCCTACCCTCCAGCAGATCAGCACTTCCCCCCGGCTTGGTGTCAACTGCAAACTTTCTGAGGGTGGACTAAATCCCCACATCTAGGTCATCAATAAAGATGTTGAATAGACCTGCTCCCTCAGCACTGTAGGATTAATCCCATCTGGATCTATGGACTTGTTGGGGTCTAAGTGGCACAGCAGGTCCCTATCTACTTCCTCCTGGATTACAGGAGGGCGATTCTGCTCCTCATCCCTGTCTACCAAGTAAGGAGCCCACTTGTCCTGAGGGTAGCTATTCTTTTTGTTAAAGACTGAGGCAAAGAAGGTGTTAAGTACCTCAGCTTTTTCCTTGTCCTCCGTTAAAAAGTTCCCCCTCTCATCTGAAGGAAAGCTAGCTCACATACTCTGAGTGACAGAAAGCAAAGTGCAGTCAAGAGGAGCCAGTCAGGAGATTCCCTTCAGATACACTAATGCTAATGTAGACAAAAAGTTTGCTTTAAATGAAAAAAGAAAGGCATAGGAAACACATAGGACATAGTTAATCAGTACTTCTGTGTTCCACTAAAAATTAATTAAGACCTAAACGAGGAACCTGAAGCTTTAGACTCTGATACTACACATATGGAATGCCTGATTTTCATGCATCCAAGTCCAACCATATTGGCTTCAGTGGTACTATGACATTGTAACTTCAGCAAAGCAGTTTAAATGTGTCTTTGCAGTTACATGCAGACACCTCCATTCATGCTTTGAGTTGAGTTACCTGAGCATGAAGTCCTGAAAGACCTGAAAGGTGGGTGTTGCAGAGCAATGCAAAATCACATGCTGATGTGTCTACATGAATTTAACACTACATATAGTTCGTTTCGCCAGTTCACTATGCCACGACCATCTGCACTTGACAGGATAAACATGCCATTCCCTGTCAAAGTGGCAATGCTTGGTGGAATGGATGTTTTTGGATTGATAACTTTAGCAGATCTAAGCACTGCAAGCAAAGCACCCATCTGTTGGAATAAAATGGAGAGGGAACTATGGAACAAAGAGTACATTAAAAAATTGTGACACAGAATAATGACTGCTTCAAAAAATTGATAGCACTAGGTTTAAATATCACACATATGAAAACAGAATCACCTGCATTTGTATTTTGCCTCTACTTCTGTTGGATTGGAATTCAAAGTTTGGAATAAAATCCTGATACAAATAGCCCTTTACCATTTGCAGAAGAGTATTACAGCCAGGTTCTGGGATCAGGCAAAGCTGATTTGTCCAAATGAGCCAACATGTGAAAAAAATGCAAGAAATTTGCTTACTAGAATATCCACTTCTAATAGGGCAGTAAATGTCACTAGTAAAAATCACTAGGGAAATGATTTGGGTTTTCCTATTTGAAAAAGACTTTGTATCAATGCCTTCTTAATTGTGAAATGTATGAAGAGTTTTCAGAAATTACATTATTCTCTAATGTTCCTGTCCATTAATGGAGCACATTCATTTTACTTATTAAGATGGCAAAAAATTATTAGACTGGTGGGAATGAGGGAAAGAACATTGAAACATTCCCTGCTAAGAAACTAATTTCACTAAAATGATGGGAAGTCAGTGGAACTGAAAATCAGGAGATGTTAAATTAGGTCTACTCACTTGAGTCATGTTTGATGGCATCAACAAAGGCTGTTTTGAAGAAAATCATCCTGGTCTTCCTACTGTCTGTATTTTTCCACAGAATACTCCTTATTCTTTCTACTCTCTTCTGCCAGAATGCTTGTGCACCTACTTTATCCTCTGTGATCACTTCTGAAGCAGGGACTGATCCCTTCAACAGTGCTGAGGTTCCTACTTCACTGCCTCAGCTGGCAGTAAAAGGCTATAAACTTACAGTGTGTTACATTCTGGATAGATAAATTAATTGCAATCATTTCAGTCCATTGACCATTCGAGGGTTTGAATGCACACCCAAAATGCACAGGCAGGAGAAACGTATCAGTAGTGTTAGTACGGATTTTTTCCCCCAAAAAAATATCTATCTATCTATCTATCTATCTATCTATCTATCTATCTATCTATTTATTATATTTGAAAAATGTTCCCTATCTCTACTGGAAGGACCTGTGCTTATCCCAACATTCTGGAATAACACAGGGATGGTCCATGCTGTGCTGATTGTCATCTACAAAGTTAGTCCAGGTTATGGGAACTGAAGATATATTTGGATTTGACCTGAATTGGATTCAAGAATTAGATCTTGCTGTCCTGCATCCAAGGGAAGGGGACTGTCCTAACATGGTTGAAACCAATCACGTTCATGGTATGGCACAGTATAACTTGTATTTATTACATGGAAGTGCAAAAGAGAAGATACAAAGGATAAGCCTAAACTTTTAGTCTGGATTGTCTTCATTTAGTCTGCATTTAGAATACGAGATACTGATGTTTGCTTCCCTAGTCAAACACAGAAGTTATTACTGAACCTGGGCATCCCCATATCCTGGCTGAACTTTCCCAGCTCAAGAGAGACACTGAACTACTAGGGAGAGTTCAGTGGAGAGCAACAAAGATGACTGGGAGATTGATGTATCTCCCTTATGAGGAAAGGCTGAGAGAGCTGGGACTCTTTAGCCTGAATAAGAGAAGGCTGAGGGGAGACCTTATTAATGCCTACAAGCACCTAAAGGGTGGGTGCAAGGAGGATGGAGCCAGACTCTTTTCAGTAGTTCCCAGTGACAGGACCTGGAGAAACAGCCACAAACTGGAACATAAGAAGTTCCATTTAAATGTGAGAAAAAACTCCTCTCCAATTCCCCGTCATGACTGGGCAGGGTGGATGTTAGAGCAACTGCTACAGTTTAGCCTGGGACATGGGCTAAACACAAACATTCGGCATGGCTTTATCCTATTTCTAGCATTAACCTGCAGACATATGATCTGAATCAGAACATAGCAGAACAGGGAGCAAGAAAACTAATCTTCCATTCATTGCTTTGCTATTTTAAATTCAAGGATGATAACAGCAGTAGCTGTTGAACTGGAGGTGTAGGAGGACAGCATTAGCATGGCTTTAGTGGGCAGGCTGATGGGAGCAGAGGATTCAGAGAGTGGTTTTGAGCAGCCAGGGTGTTTTGGGAAGGGAAATCAAGCAGGTGGTGAATAGGAAAGCTGGATCAGTAAGTGGAAAAGAGCTATCAGGGGAATCATTAGGAGCAGTTGCCTGGCCAGTTTCCATTTACAAGCAGCAGCTGTGCCAGCCTGATGAGGGGAGGGGATGCTGCTCCACGCCAGATGTGCACAGCGTGAGTGTGCTGTCTTGGCTGCCAGAGATGGGCAGGAATAAAGAGAGAAGCTGTAGGGTGGGTGGTGTAGAGAAGGAGGGGAGCAGCTGTCAGGTGACTACAGGAGACAGATGCTGTAAATGGAATAGCATGTACCACTGATGAAGCCCTGCGAGCTCTGAGCCATTTCTGCCTAGAAGTAAGGAGTTAAGTAAGTGTCCAGGGAGAAAAATATTTCAGGGGCTGTAGATGCTGATCAGGCTGATCCATGCTTTTGTGACTGCTTCCTGCAATCAAGATGAGCTTGTATTTTCTGCTTGACCTACTGCTTAATTTTATTACTGTACAGGAGCTAAGAACTATTTCTTGGACTAGGCACTGGTTTAAAACTGCAGTGAAAGGTATTAGAATTTGTTCTGCTGACTGCCCTATAAAGTATGATTTTTCTCTTTCTCAGCTCAAATGTAATTTATGAATTCACTCAGAATAGTCACATTTGTCTGGCTCTCTCTGAAGCTGAGCTGTGATGAACACCACAGAACACAATCAATCAAAAGTTTCAAGACAGTGTTCATGCCCTGGGACTATGAACATCTATTTTGATTTTATCTCTTGGCACTGTGTGATGCCCCTATTATGCATTCACACTTACTCGACCATCTTTTGCTGAAACTCTTCTGACATACGGTAGCGATTATATTTCTCACCCTATGGGGAGGTCTGAGCTTTGGCTGGAGCATTATAACCTAGCAAATATGTTCTGCTTCCCCTCTTTTATTTCACTATCTCATCCTTAATTTTCTGCAGTTTTTTTCATCAAGTTCCTGTCTTCCCCGACTTTCAATTGTTGTGAATGTGGAACATTCCTTGTATATTTGGGAAGGCTGCAAGTTTTTTAAACCAGAATTTTTAGTACATAAACCTTTCAAGCAGGATTCTGACACCCCATTCCCCTGTTGTTGCCACTGGAGTGCAACTGTATGAGCCACTAAACTTAGCTAAGTTAAACCAGCATTTTTTGTACTTCTATTTGCATTTCAATTCCTCAAAGAGAGCACATGTGGTTTAGGCAGCTTCCTTCTGCCTATTTGGAAGTCAGAATAGAAATAAATACAAATTTTTATTTCTCCCAAGAGATCTAAGCTAACTGCAATATTACATAAAGAGGGAACATGTTTTATGCACAGAAAATTCCATTAGAAACATATTGTACAATAAGCAGGATGGAGGAAATAATTCATAGTGATTATGTTATTAGAGAAGCTTAATCTGTTGCTTGTATAAGGGACTTACGCCCAGAGACTTCCATTAATGGATTGAAACAGGTATATGCTAATACTTCCTAGTTATTATTCACTGGTTGAGTTATATTGTAATTGATTAGAGAGGTCACCTAGCACACATTTTGAAGTCTGGATATAAGATGCATAGAACAACCTTTTAAAGAAAAAAAAGTTGCCTGTGTTAATGTAAAATAGGTTCTGCTTACCTGAGTACTTTGACAGATTTTCTTTATGGTCTAGTAAAAATATAAAAAGGCTATAAATACTATGATTTGTTATACATAATAATAGAAGAAGATGCAGAAAAAAATAAAGCACTGGGAAAAAAATTGTTAGGTATATTTTCAGAGCTTTAAGAAATCTTATTGTTAAAATAGTATAGAGTACTCATGTTTAAGCAGCTTTTGAGACTCTAATGATACATACATTTACTTAAAACCAGTAATATATATTATTACACTATGATGATTATTATTAATATCATTATTGTATTATTATAATAATACTATTACGCAAACACCTCAGTAGAGTTCTACAATCATCTTGTGCTCCAAACTCAGATCTTTAATGCACTTTCAATTTAATTTTCAGTTTAAATAAAGTCAGTTCTAGAGCTTGTAGTCTGAATTACTAACATGAAATAGAAAAGACCAGACTCTGGTCCCAGCTCACGGCACAAGCTTTTGTACATTTGCAGTCTGTATTAACACCACCATTCACAAACTTCTTGATTTCTCATTTCTACAGCCAAGCTGGTGAGAAATTTTGAAGGCCATTAGTAACAAAAAAGTGGAGTCTGTTTTTCTAGCCAGTAAACCCCCACAGAAAAGTTCTTCTCTGTAGGACACCAATCACCTCTGTCTGATCTACTGTCTTTGTTCCTCCCTCCTACTACATATATAAGCTGAAGTAGGTAATTAAACACTACAAAATGCTTAGTTTAAGCTGCTGGATGTAACACAGAGCCTGACATCAGAACCAGAGGACAGATTTCCAAGGTGCAACATTAAGACAGCTTAACATCAGAATCATTATCAATTTCATAATTATAAGACACTTTTGGAATTCCCAGTATTGTTCAGTATTTAAGAAGTCCATTTTGTTTATCACTGAAATGGGCATTTATATTTGTGGCAATGCTTTTACGGAACATAACCTCAATTTAAAAAATAATTGTATCTTGCAAATACATCTATTTAAGCTATATTAGGTAGAACGATGTCCAATATATCTGGATGTTCTAAGTCCTGATTCAGACAAGCATTTAATGATATGCTTAACAACATGTAAAGAGTACCAATGAACTCAAATTTTCTTCTTCTTTGCCTTTATTTCGATATAAAACTTGATCACACAGGCCACATCTCACAAGGAACATTGTTCACCAAGATATACACTGAAATCAGTGTAATGCAGTTATAAGTATTTTTATTTTAAAACATTGCTTCAGCTCTCACATGCAGCCCAGAAAGGGAAAATGCTACTTGAACTGGGGAACTGAAAGAAGACATTAGACCAGAAACTGTAAAACGAAAAAGGTGGAAATAGTGATAACGTCCAAACCCACCACCCAGAAAAAAAAATTATCCCAAAACAAAAACAAACAAAACCCCAACAAACAAACAAAACCCAAATAAAAACATAGCCAAAAAAACCCAAAACCTAAACTATGCAGACTGTTTTTCTGTTTGCTTGTTTGGGTTTTTTTTCCCTATCCTTAATTATCAAGATGAGATGGAAAGAGCCTTGTTTCAGAGAAATCTGCACCCAGCATCTTTACCATCTAATTCCAAATCTAACCTGAGGCTTAGTATAAAAGCTAACACAATTTTTAAGAATCCTTCCCACTAGAAAGAGAAAGACAATCACAATATTGTAATTGCCTGTTATTCTGATGGTTTTCTCCCGAAAAATAGCAGAATTTTACCTGTTTGACCTCTGTCACACAGATAGAAATAGCTAACTGAAGAGTCTGAATGAAGAATGAAAGGCAGGGATATAAAGCCTGTACTCCAACTTACTTTATCCAGGGCTTGGATTAACAGACATTCTCAAAACATCTCAGCTTCCCATTTTATATGTTGCTTTCATCTTGTTCTCTGCAAATAAGTGTAGATTTTAGTTGAACTAACCCCTTGACACCACTGAGTCTGACAGCTTTTCTTCTCTGTTTGCCACAAGCCCTTACAAAAGGAGTTAATCATGGAAGTACAGGAAACATGAAATCCAGAAAGATTGGCATCACACAAAATTCTCTCAACTTTTCTATCCATCAGACTAATGTATGCATTTCAAACTCATTTTCTGGAAGTATGTACTGACTATCCCCCCTTGTACAAGAAATTTCTTTCCTTGGTCATGGCATCGTCTGCCTTAAAAGGTAGCCATGCAACCCTACCATCTGCACAGAAGTGATGTTGTGTCTCACCTCAGTTAAATATGGTGAGATGATAAATATACACTATCTATATATCATGTAAACTCAAAATCCTTTGCACTGGCACACTAGAAACTGCAGTGAAAGATCACGAGTTTTGGGGTTTTGGTTTTGTATTTATTTTTTTTTAAATTAAGCTATCCAAGCCACAGAAAAATGTTTTCTTGCTTTCAAAGCATTTCTAAACACCCAAGAGACCCTGGTTTGGAAAATTCTGCAAGAAGCACAAAGATTCAGTTAGTTTCCATTTTTCTTCTCCTTCTCACCCTTTGCCTAGGAGCTGTCATGCTAGTTCTCCTCATTTGAACAGTAATTTATTACATATGTTTATTCCCTCTTGTGTACTTAAAACATTTTATATTTCCTAAATCCTAATTATAAGATTATACCCTCTGATTTCCATGGCTCTCTGCCAAATATAACAGTTCATTCTGGATTATTGAAAACATATGCAGAAGCTTCAGCAAGCCTGACTTCCCATCTATCTTTGTTTCTTTCACAAACGTTCTTTCTGAACACACTGATGCCTCAGAACTTTTAATATTTACAGAATCACAAAATTGGCATGGTTGGAAACTACCTGAGATCACTGAGTCTAACCAGTATTTCTTTTATTTTCTTCATGGACTTGCTGCCCTCACTGACTACTGTCCCACACAATATTAACTGCTTTAGAAACTGCTCACCAGATGGTTTGTAGTAAATAAATGGGACAGACTCTGAGCAGAGTTGTATAGATGGAGTTAAATCAGTATACAGCTGCTCCAGAGGAGTTGTGGGCTCACTTAAAGGAGGAGGCTTTGGACTCGAAGTTCCCCCAGCCTCCCCAAAGGACTGCAAATATCTAAGGATTTACATACAGGGCAGACTAATGAAGCAGCTGTAGGAGCTAGCATGAGCAGCTGCCATAGTTATACTGTATTCCTACTCCACTTATACCCAGCAGAAAAACCATTTGTGTTGGATTTTGCCTTGCTGCTGATCACCCATGCTAACAAATTTCTTTGTCTATGGAGCTGTAACACATCACCCAGCTCATTCATATCAGTAATACTTTAAAGCTTTCATGCAGTCCAGAAAAATCCTATCTGAAATTATTCCCACTAAAATTCTACAGGGAACGCTACCACTTTGATTCCTGAACATATCTCCCATACTTAGTGTCCTAGGCTTTCCAGGAAGCTGTTGCTTCTGTCTGCATAAGCATCTCCCAGTCTGCTTTTTCATTCTGCCCTGGGAGATCTGTAATCGTTCCCTGTGATTGCTCTTATTCCTTTCCTGTCCATCACTTCAATCAAAGCTGTGTCTGCACTGGAAGCCAAACCACATGTCATTTCATCCCTCCATCAGAGTGCTCTTTCTTGTATCTCACATTCCTCTGTAGCAGGGCTGCAATCCATTTTAAATTGCCTGCAACCCTGACAGACTGCAACAGGGAAAAAAGTACATAACATGCATACTTGGAGAAAGGTAGGAAAAAGAAAGATGAGGAGACAAAACATGGAGAGGACTAGGTCTGAGAGAGACTTTCTGCTTTACTTAGTGAGGCAAAGTCCCCAGTGCCTGGGGAGAAAGCCTGCCCATGGTGGGAGGCTTGCACTCCCCCTGGGGCAGTCGCCCACCTTCCTGCCTGCTTTCAAAACTTGCTTCGTGACAGAAGTAACACTGGGAAGAAAAACAGGCAAAGGTATCCTGGGAGATTAAATTCAAATAAAAGATCTGCTGGTTATTTTTCTTTTAGCCAGATCTACTAAGGGGAGATTTTACCATGCTGCCCCCCCCTCCTCCCACCAGCTCCAAGAGGAGCTCTGAAGAAACCTCTGTGTTTTCACTGGCCATTGGTGAGTTGCCCACATTTCTTTCCACAGTTCCTTGCCACACCCCATTTCTCTCTTAAGTCTACCTGGATGAAAAGTTTACAGAAAATATTTTGCTCATCTAAATACCCTGTTAAAAATCTAGGTAACTGACAATTATTTTATGCAGAGCTAACAAGCTGAACTGGTTTGAGCTCCCCAACTTCCCCATGCTCATGCAACCACTTGCTAAGGCACCACATCAACAGCTGAGCTGCACCCACACCTTCCCTGCACTTACACTTGAGCAAAGGTGTCTCTACACATGCAATACAAACATGCACCTAGGTCTTCTCCAACTGCAAAACATTCTTCCTATGCCATAAAGTCAAACTGCTAATGAGGTAACAGGGAGTAAACATTGCTTTTGGGCATTTAGTGTATCTCTACTCAATTACAAGCTGAATGCTCAGTTTCTGCCATTTTTGTAGGAAATTTTTTTTCATGGAAATAGTTGTCAAGCACTGGAACAGGCTACCTAGGGACAGGGTAAATACCTCTACCCCTGGAGGTATTTAAAAGACATATAGATGTAGCACTTAGGGACATGGTTTAGGGATGGACTTGGCAGTGCTAGGATAATGTTTGGACTCGATCTTAAGGATCTTTTTGAACCAAATTACTCCATAATTCTATGATTCTTTGGTTTTATTATTACAACTGTGATGAGATTGAGATGAGTTTGGTCCACAGATGTACCACAGAAGGGCAAGCAGCAGATGTCAGTCCTGCACAGGTTCCCTCTCCAAAGGTCACAGCTTTCTGGCTATCATCTCAGCTACATTACTCAGCTCCAGCTACAGTACCAGGGATCCTCAACAACTACAACAAACATTTTAATTAGGTTGCCTTATGCTTTGAAGCATAGACAGAGTGCGCATAAAAAGTATGTTTGCTGTATGTTATATATATGTTATATTGTTCAGAAGAGTCATAAATTGAGTAGAGGTGCCTAAAAATAGAGTATCCAAAAGACAAGTTGGTTTCCTGAAAAATTTCAACTGTAAATACTTTTGAGCTATTTGAAATGGCTACTGTTAGTGAAAATATATTTTTCACACTGTGTTGGCTTTCTGGATCAAATTACGAGCAACTTATTTTTCCTGAAAAAGTCTGAATTACAGTGAGCAGGGAATCAGTGAGGGAAAGTGAGCCAAACAGTACCTACAGTCTCTGAGTCTTTATTTCCAAATTTATTTTAATTTCATCCAAAGGCTACAATGGCTGATCTAAATAACAGTAATTAAAAAAAAAAAAGAAAAAGTTTTATACAATCAGTTTTATTGGAAAAACTATTGGTCTGTCAAGCTGATGATTTGACAACACTGTTGCAGTACATTAAATTCTTTATTAACAAGGCACTTGGCATCCTCATTTGTAGATACATGACTCCTTGGGAGAACAAGACTGAGGAAATAAAAAGCAATATTTGTTCTATTTCTCAAGTCCCACAGGTAGCAGAAGGAATGCATCAGGTAAATTCTCTTCTGGTTACTTGGGTTGCCTTTAATGCTGATTTGTGCCAATGTGCAAACTCCTAAAGTTACCTTAAGAGGTCCTATGACCCAGAGCTGGGAGCTTGGGACTTGACAGATGTCAAAGTACCTGCTGATACTCAGTATCTCCAGTCTATCATACTTAAAATATAAACTAGCAAAAAGAACTAATTTAATGTCAGAAGTTGGATGGGAGAAACTCTGATATTATTCAGCAGTCTACTTCTACAAAATCTTGTTTTTTCTTTTTCACCATTTTTGTTATGTTTTTATAAACTTGCTAAGCTCAAGTAGAGACAGACATGGTGAACACATAGCTTGCATATCAAATGAATTAGCTTTTCTAATTTTTGCTGATACAATTAAAACTTTCACCTAAATTAGGATGAAATACACATCTATTCTTCTGCATTTATGTGGCTTTATTTATTTTAAGTGCCTCTTTGTACTTCAGTGAACAATTACAAATCATTTTTCCAATTCCTTCAGACACTCAGGCATGCTAAGAGCTAATTAACTAGTGTGACAATTGCAAGAAGCAGCAACATAATTCAGTTTTCGAATGACTGGAAGATTTTAATTTGAATAAAAGAGGAATTAAATAGCAGTGGTAAAAAAATGGCACTGACAGGTAGGGCACACATATCAGAAAGGTCGCTACCAAATTATTTGCAGGTACTTTCGAAACACTACTTTGGAGTTGTGAAATTAGGATTAATTGGCTGGAGCTGTTTTATAGACTATTCACACACTTAATACCTTACAATCTACTGAGGTAATCAGCCATGTGTAAAGAACAGGTTTTGAATCGATTTCCTGATTAAGTAAAATATAAGGGTCTTTGTATGCAAAACGTGGAATGCTTAATGCAAAATTCATCTTGCACAGTGAAATACTGGCAGAAAAGACCTTTTCAGTGTTGTGAATCCCAATTTTTGAGATATATAGTACTCATAGCAATAAACTTAGCCGAATTTGAGCACCTGTTAGCACAGCTGAAAAATAAACAGTGCTCTTGATGTTAGAAATATATTTGATAAAAGTAATGACTGAATGATGTAGGCTTCTATTTGGTAACCACCAGTGTTATCCTACATTCACTTTTTAAGCAGGATTTCATTGTGTATTTGAAAATACCAAAAAGAAAATATGCAATTAGGTCAAGGGAGCCAAAGGAGAATAGAGTTATGAGCTAAAAACAATTTTGACAGAAATACCAGCCCTATGGTAATCAGATTTTTCTTGGCTTTCTACCTTAGCTGCCACTTTCAAGTTATGGACTTAAATTACTCCTTAATCAGGGAAGTCCATCATTCTTGCCTCCAGTTTGAGTGCTCCCAGTATTGCCCTTCCCTTGAGTCTAGTATCTTGCAGCAGCAAAAACAGTTGGATCAAATACCCAATGGACCAGGAAGAACAGTTCTCCATTACTGATCCAGAGAAGAGAAATATAAGGATGGGCAGATTTGATTAAAGAAGATGACATGGTTAAATATTAAATGAAAATCTCAAGTACAATTTCATTCCTGTGGAGAAAAGGTGATCATCTATGGATACATCTATATTAACATTCTTTATTTCAGAGCAGTAGAGAAATTAAAATAATCTCCTGATCATTCCCACCTATTATTTATGTGTTCAGCTCTCGAAAGAGTTCTGGTATGTGAGGACTAGATTCTTTTAGAATGAAAATGAATGGCAGATGTAATGTAGGGAATCATAAGAATTCAAACCAAGAGGTGGGCTCCCCTGTGACAAAGTCTTCCAGTGAATAGTGACACCAAGGTACTTTTAAAAGCTCTCAAACTGTCAATCTGCAACTCCCCAATGCACTTCTTGTGCTTTCCCATGTACAGCACATACAGAGATGCCCACAAAGACCAAAAGAACTGCAGTTTTCCCAGGACTGGGGGCTGCAGAATATAGCTGAACAATTCCTCCAACTGGAATTTAGGACATGTACAGGTTGGAAAGCAGATTTACCTATTCGGCATAGGAGGTGGCTGGCAGCTGAGGCAGAGCTTGGCACCAGTAACACTCTTCTCACACCCCTACTTCATACTTTGGCAGAAAGTCACCTGGCCTCGGTCTGGTGCACAGAAGAGAGATACTTCTTTTCCAGAAACTTTCAGGGCCCCAGGAAGGGAGAGAAATGAAAAGGAAGCTCTGTCCTTTTGCTAACATGTCCACTTCAAGCCCCTGACATGCCACACCATAACTCAAGGCAAAATGAAGATATAAGCAAGACAGAATCTTGCTTATATCAGAGAATCAGGCAGGGTTTCAAGCAGCTGACTACCAAAGAAGCCCTAGTGCTTTTTACAATCTTGGCAACTCCTCAGCAACTAGATGAGGAGTGTCTTGATGTGAGACAAGTTCATGTTAAACAGTGGTAGAATGGCCTCACGAAGCTAAAAAGCTTCATCCATCATCTTGAGGACATTTGTAGCAGTCACATGTTCTCATAAAACATAGCATGATATTAGTAGTAGGATCTGCATAACCTCATAACTTTTGTGCCTCTTCTCCTCACACCTATGGTCAGAACAGTGCAAGTGACAAATGAAAGAAGTTACAGTGCAAAAAGTCTTACAAAAGTCTTTGGCCATACTATTTCCTCCTCAGCATTTGGTAGAGTGGCCCACTGAGGAGCTCACAGGCCAGAGATCAATTATAAGAGAACATCTGAAGAGACTCAGGCAACAGGTATTGGGGATGTGAGATCTAGGGGAAGAGCCTAGCTCAGGAAAATGGGACTTAGGTATTTTCATACATGTGAAAATTTGCATCAGACAAGTATCTGGGACCATTGCAATTTCTTCTAAATGAAAGAGTCTAGCAATTACTTTTTTCTCCTAGATGCTCCCTTAAAAGTGCTTAAAGGTTGGGAAAGGCAAGTGCAAATTTATCTCTATATTAAATTAGATAAGAAGGATTCTTATGTACTAGCTCTAGCAAGAAACAGATGGGCTTCATAAGAATATGGGCAAATACTTTGAACTTCAGTTCCTCTGTAATGTATCAAACATTATTTAAATTCTATGTTGAGTGTTTAATCACAACATGTTAGAGCAGTACAAAACTGAAAATCTTTAATTTTCATTGTGATACAAAATACATATAAATTATTGGAGTCAGATGAATTTTAGCTCAACTGCCCTTGATCAGGTCTCCTTGCAACATGCTCAATATACAAAGTAGTTCCTTAGATATTAATTTACCTCACCAGTCTGACTAGTGTGTGTCTCTAGGAAATAAGAACATCAGCTTTGTACCAGTTAGACTTAGTTTCTCAAGTGAAGAAGTGATTCAGCAAGAATAAACTCTGAACTATTCTGTAGTTTGGATAAAGAATCATGTGACTGATAGGAATATATTTCTGTTTGTGTGTGAGGTTTCTGAAAAATATTTTACTGGTTTGTTTGACTATTACAAAACTGTACATACAACTTATTAATAAAATCATCACATGTGGTTACAGAATAACAGGCTTTGTTACTAAACACTGTTTCTTTCACGCTGATAGCATGTTCCTTATAGCCATAGCCATTATTTAGGATACAGCTTTTTATGTGACAAGTGAAAAAAAAAAATAAATAAAAAAAATTACCTCCTGCATGACTGAAGCACACAACTTGAGACCTCTGCACATTATAGTTGCTCCATTTTTACTGAAGATCTTCCAATATATAGCTCATCCTGCTCATTAAAGATCACATTCTACTTGTTTCTTCAGAACAAAAATCACTTTTCCAGGAAGTCACAACATTAAAAGTAAAGATCTTTTTTTTGCATTTTTTTAAAGAAAGTAAGAGCTGGTTTGTTTCTGGGGGTTTTTTTGACAGTTGCCTTCCTCATAATCTGGACTGCAATCTAGACAGATCTTGCCTTGGTTTCAAACCTTCAGTTCAATTTGCTGCTTCGCATTCCCCAGTCAGAAAGAGATCTGACATAATTGAATAATGGGACATAGAAGTCAATTAGGTTGTTATGCTTCCTTTTGTTTCTAACACACCTGTTCATTTTTCCTGCAGAAATATCATAAATATTATGAGCCATTCTAATGTATGTCTTTCTTCTTGCCATTTGTTTCCTGATTCTTCCTATTTGACTTTATCATTACTTCCTTCATGATCTTCTGTGATTTACCTACAAAAGTGTAAAAGAAAGACTTGCATATCCTGAGGAAATGCCCTCAGAATGAAAATATATGGATATATTAATCCCTGGTGGCAGTTTACTTGTACATACTGAGTTTTGTTATGATTGAACTTACCCAGTTTTTGAGGGAATAGATTGAGAGAATAAAAATCTTTTAAGCCCAGGAGAAGTCTCTCCTATTGAGTCTTTTCATACAGTCTGGAATAGGATAAGGTACTAATCTATAAGGGACTGAAGATGTACAGTTTTGAGATTAAAAAGCATTATCTTGTAAAATACTTCTTTCACTAAGATAGCCATATATTTTGCTCCAGTGGCAACAAACCTTGCCAGAAGAGATTCACTCACATACTTTAAAAATAGAACATTTGAATTTATAGTGCTAAAATTCTTGATGAAAATGCATCTATAGAGATAAGTAAGGCATCACAAGCTTTTTCAGTTTTTCATGTTTCGTGACCTTGCTTAATTTCACAAAGCACTGTGCAGCAGCATGGAAAACCACCTATAATTTCTCTAACAATATAATGTGCAGTTCATGGAATAGACAGTTGTTGACCTATTGTAGTAATTGTTTACTTTCCAATTACACAGCTTGGAAAACATCAACCCCTTGTGAGAGTATGTAAATTTTATCAGCCAAATGCACCCCTTATGCACTTCACTATAGTAAAGCTATTCTAATGGAATTACATCAGAGATTAATTTTGTCCAGTGGATTGTTAGCAAAAGAAAAATCAAAATATCAGCTGTTTTGAAAAGAAACAGCAAAGAACATAGCAAAGTATATTAATAATACATTATTTCACCTTCGTATGCTGGCCAAATTCTAGAGGTCTATAAAATTTTGAGGAAACATTAATAGGGAGGTGGGGGATGTTTAATGTGATCCCTCTTGCCCTCAAAGACTATACAAAGACCTATTTCTCTGAATTCAGTAGGCAATACTTTGCTGATGGCTTCAGCATTGCTTCATTAACTGTTTAGCTCCAGAGAAACCCTTTTAAGATTTCTCACTGAGTCTACAAGCTTTCCCTTTATCCTTTGAGATACAAACCACCTCCATGCTACATGCTCATCCAATATCCAACACAACAACCACATAGAAGGAACTGCCACAATATTTAGCAATAAAAAGTAATGATGGTTGTATTACTTCTGTATCTGCCGGGGGGACAACACAGCCGGGCAGAAGCAATCCAGGTTTCTTGAGTGCGTTGATGACAAATTCCTGACATTTGATCATGAAGCAGAAAAGGGTAGATACTATACTGGACCTTATACTTGCAAACAAGGAAGAACAGGTCAGAAATGTGAAGATGTCACTGCAGTGACCAAGGGACAATAAAGTTCAGGACTGTGAGTGGTGAGAACAAAGCAAATAGTAGGATCATAACTGATACGTTCAGGAGAACAAAATTTTGCCTGTTCAGGAATGGGCTTGGAAGAATACCATGGGAGATGATCCTGAAGGGAAGAGGGGTCTAGGACATCTGGTTTATTTTCAAAGATTAACAGACCAAGATTGGTTCATTCTCATGTGCAAGAAGTCAAGCAAAAGCAACAGCTGGGATAGGGCTTTTTACACAGGTGTATAGTGAGAAAACAAGGGGCAATGGTTTGAAGCTTAAAGAGGGAAGATTCAGGTTGGACATTAGGAACAAATTATTTCCTGTGCAGGTGGTGAGATGCTGGAACAAGTTGCTCAGGGAGGCTGAGGATGCCCCTTCCCTGGAAGTGTTCAAGGCCAGGTTGGATGAGGCCTTGAGCAACCTGATCTAGTGGGATATGCCCCTGCCCATGCAGGCAGGTTGGAACTGGATGAGCTTTAAGGTCCCTTCCAACCCAAACCATTCTATGATTCTATGATTTTAAAGGACATTTAGACAAGGCAAAAATACAGAAAAGGAAAACCAAATCAGTAATATATCTATGTCAGCAGTTTTCTCAGATCAAGGAGCACTTTTGCACTTCTACAAGGTGGATCATGGCTGAAGTAAAGTCATATGAGGAGAACTTATCAGAAACTTGAAGACAGAGACATCCATGTATACAGCAGGATCTGCACATCTCACAAACACATTATCCACCAACTCCTTGAGATTAGTACCCTAATTTTTCTGGTTTTCCTTTTTCCTGTCTGAAATCTAAACTCAGTGAATGACATATAGAAATGGCACCGATGGGCAGAAAAGATGAAAACGTGCATTCATAATGGCAACATTTAATGGGCAGGAAAGTAAAGATTAGCTGTAACATACAAATTCAAGTGCACAGACAGACACAGACACAATTATCTAAATCTTTTTATAACTGCACTGGCCATAAATGGATTTAAATAGATGCTTTTTATTTCTGAAGCTGTCAGAGATATAGGCAAACAAAGGGAACAGAAAATCACTATATGATTAATAGTGAAAATACTGCAGCTACTCAGGTGGTTTCTGGACATTTGTCTAACACACAGAAATAACAAGATACTAGTGCATGCTATGTAGAGGATCAAAGGGCAAATTTTGGTGCCAATTCTGAGATAAGGCAATCTGAAATATGAGGTTATCTGCTACGGTTTAAATGTGGCTCTGAGTAAAGTACATACACTGTGATTCCTTGGTGAGAAGCAGAATTGGCAATAAAGTATAGAGAGAAAATGTGATTTTTATGAAAACAAAAACAAAACAAAAAAACCCCACAAACAAAACAAACAAGACAACACAGTTGTGTAAGTTTTTTACTAATTTACGTGAAAGAAGTCTTGTGCTCCACCTTTGGATCTGCAGGTCATATATACTACATTTAGGTTTCATCTTTAGACAAAAATGGAACCATGAAGTATGAATCAAAGTAAGATTATTCAATGTCTTAAGTTTGGTTACATAACCAGATTGTCCCAAATGTGCAGGATACAAAGTATTTCAATGAGTAGTAAGTTTTCTTCAGTTGTATTCCAGGAGGAATAGCTGTAAGTCATGATGTGTTCGCACATAAATATTCCTAACAAGCTACTGGCACAGCAAGATTGTGATTCTCTCCTAATGGTTCATTCCACAATTATTTTGGGTCAGGGTAAGTACCTTTTCTCTTACTAAATAATACCTTATTCATTTGAATAGGGTAAGATATTCCCCTGAATGGGGCTACTTTTCAGTAACATACAAGTTAATGTGACTAACATGGAAGAGTCTGTTCCTAAATAATTATCACGTAGGAGGCTGTTGACTAGATCACGTTGAAACATCAAGGCATGTAACTAGGCATATTGTACCTCATACTCAATTAAGTCTAAACATAATGGCAGTTAAATTACACAATAAAAAATCTCCTCTTCATATTTGAAAATCAAGCCAAGAAATGTTGTGAAGTTAAACTGTCATGCTTATTCTTCTTCTATGCCATATGAAAGAAGCTCAGAGGAAAATTTATTTTCAAGAAGAAATGCAATTAATCATGACAGAAAAACAAAAGCAAAAAAGCTTCATCAAAAAAGTGTCTAAGCATCCTTTTCTTCTGTTTAAATATTCAAATGTTTCTGTGCCAGAGATTAAAATCCAGTTCATACTTTCAAAAAAATAATGCTGAAGAAAACAGCAGCTTCTCCTCCTTTTCTGCTTGAGCTGCAGTATTCAGTAGAGGGAAGGAATTATTTAAAAAGAAGGTCTCATATAGACACAATATACTTTGATTTGTATCTTCTGTAATAACACTGAAGTCAATTAACTCAATCAGAGGTTTGGCTTTTACTTGAAATGTATTAAAAATATGAGATTAAAGTGATTCTATCATGAAAGAAGGGTATCTACTCAGAATAAGGCTGGCTAAAATGAAGGATTGCTTTTTCACAAAACATTCGTGTTTGTTTAGAATTTGCTTTCAGTCCAGATTGAACCTTCTTTTTCCCCAAAAAAAAATTCCAGTGAACTCAAAATTCTGATAAAAGGTTTTTATAAGAAACAAAAGGACTGACTGTGGCTGTCTTCCTTTCATTTTTCATGTTTCGTCAGTCCATATCTCCTCAAGTAGCAACAAAATCAGAAGACAGTACTCTCTTCAGTAGCAGAAAGGGTTAAGATGCCAGGAATAGCCATCCCTGTCCACCACTATATAGGACTAAATACTAATTTTAATAATAAATAAAATATTATCAATCTTAATTTAATTTCTGTCCTGGTTTGAGCCAGGATGAAGCCAATTTTTCTTTTTACTGATTTTTTTTTCCTTCAGTAAGCTTTCTTGTAACTAGCAACAGTGTGTTCTGCTAGGCTGATAAGACAGTGGAATGTTTTTCTAACTACTGAGGCTTCAAGGTCACACCTGCACTCTGCCGGCTCAGACACTATGGGGAGATCTGTGACCCCCCCGTAGGAGGCTGAGTTAGACAGACAGCAAAATTGGCCAGGGATATTCCATTCCATATATCTACGTAAGCTCAGAGGAAGGTCAGAGATCACAGAAGACAACTTCCTTCCTTCTTCTTCTTCCCTTCTCTTCCGTCCATGGCCGGCGTCCAGGGAGGACTCTGTTCATCCATCACCGTC
>NW_009952893.1:2127668-2134200 GCF_000747805.2 Chaetura pelagica | reverse complement strand
TGCTGTGGGAGTTGCTGGGGTGGGGGGAGGTGAGAGGCTTTTGCCCATACCTGAATATATCTGTATATAATTGTATATATCTTCTTGTATCATTCATTAGTGTTTTAATTAAAGCTGTGTAGTTTAGTTTTCAATCCAGCCAAGTCTCTCTCTTTTTCTCTCTCTCCTTCCCTACCTGGGTGGGGGGGAGGGGATCGAGAGCATTGTTGTCGGACCTGAGTCAAACGGTGACAATTTCATATAAAATCCTACTGCTGCTGGTAGAAAAGTCTGCTGATAGTGGCATAACTCAGTGCAGGCAGGACATACAGTCAAACCCCAATTTTGGCAGGTCATCAACCCACCATTACACCAAAGCTTTTGTTGAAGTTTCAGGTGCCCCTAGTTAGGACCTATGTTACGGGATCATGAGAACAAACTTTCAACAGTGGCAAAGCCAGTTTCCTCATGGGACTGAAAGAAGGCAAAATACCTTGCAGTACAGTAATGGACCAAACACACCAGTTGGAGCCTGTAGGTCTATCAGGACTCTGCTGACACATGTATGGATGTTAAGGATGCAAAAAACTCAGCTGGCACCTGTCATTTTAACTCCACAATACAACTGGAGCAATGTTGATTTACACCAGCAGAGAGCCTAACCTAGCAGCTGTACCCTCTGTGAAATGGGTGGAAGCAACCTCACCCATGCAAACGCCCATGCTGAGACAGTCACAGTATCTTCCTCAGGAACTGCACCTCCATGTGTACAATATCGCAGCTACAGATGTGCTAAGAGCCTCCCTGGACCCAATTCTGTTTAGAAACAAGCTGGAACCACCACTGTAGACCCACAGGAGATTCTGTCAATTCAAATGTTTATCCTTTGAACTTTGGCATCAAAGAGGGTAAGTGAAAAAACAACAGAAATCAAAGTCTGTGTGTGCATGTCTCTGCAGTAGCTTCAGTATATTATTTCATTAGAAATGTAGAAAATTGCCTCGGAAATCCAGTGGCAACTGGCACCACTGTTATTAAGAACAAAAAATCCCAAGAGTCAGCAAGAGCCTTCTTCACTTACTTTCCATTACAAACAAAAATCAACAAAATTCTAAATATGCTCTAACTGGGCACTGGGTGAGGGAAGCTTAAAAGACATTTTGATCCAAATATTCTCCACTTCTTTCCTAGGGACAGCTATACTCTTTTATTCTGCAATTTATATGCACTCACACTTCTTTTAGTCGAAGCTTGCAGGCTAAGCTGATGACAGGTGGCAGTCCTAGTGTGAGAGGACCACATGCTGTGGACATTAATGAGTTTCCTTCAGGCCCAAACGGAGGTTTTATAACCTTAGGTTGACTTATCTCCTCTTCAGTTAAATAAAAATATTTCAGATCATACAAACAGCTCAGCAAGATACAGAAACAGCAAAAGCCAAATGAGTGGAGGGATTTAGAGCATTTCCAAGGTTTACTTCCAGTTCAATCACTTTCAGTTGCTCATTAGGCAATGCAGTAAATCTATTCCTCTCCCTTTTTGAATCCAACATATCTTATCCAAAAGCAAGTGAGAAAAGACTGGTATTGTAAAGTATATTCTAAAGTTTATTTTTACTTCTGTGATGCTCTTCAGTGAAATATAACATAGCAACCATGCAGGCTATAGCTAAAAAGCTGAAGGTGCTGCCCTACAAGACTCGCTGTAATGCCACACATGTGAAATAGATAATTTTGATGTTTGCAGTGCCTTGTGTCTTTAAATATTTTATGTCTTCCCCATTTGTTAATGTTTCCAGTGTGACACAGTAAGAAGTCAGAATATAGCAAATTGACTAAAGAAGCAGACCATGAGAATAGAAACATTCTTAGCAAAGTGCAAGTTCTAGTTGTGGATTAAATGAACAGAGCTTTGGGCTTCTTTAATTCAGCTGGACTTTTGGGAAGCTTCAAACCCATGAATTCAAACCTCTGATGGCAGAAAAGAAACATGATTTTGGTCCTGACAATCTGCTTCATACCATGCCTGAGTGAGGAAAAGAAGCAAGTCTGTATAACAATGTGTTTGGCTCCAAATGACCTGCAATAAGTACAGGGTATATACTCTCTCTCACGGTACTAATAGTTCACACAATTCACATGTATGGATGACCTTTGGTCTCACAGTAACCATGATAAATATTACAATGTAGAAATCTAGATGTCCAAAGGGCTGAACAAACAGAATACCTATCAGAGAGGTAGCACTATGATACTCAAAGAGTTTTACCTCACTGCAGGACTTCATAAAGCAATAAAGTCACTACATCTAACCACTTGCTTATCTTCCTGTTTTAAGTACCTCACACTGTTTTTATCAGGATAAAAAGATCCCCAGCAGTCTTCAGGTGACAGCAACTACAGCAACCTAGATGGGGATTTAAATGAAGGACTTGAGGGTAAAATGTTCTCTTTTTCATTACTAACAGCGTGATTCATAACTCATTTATCCTGCCCATAAGATAAACCACATGTCCAAAAGTGTGCCCTGAAATGTCCTTTCCTTCAGTTAAGACAAATGTGAAAATTTATATGTGCATTTCTACTCTGACAGAAAGCTTATACAAATTATACCTTTATGTCTTTGTAGTTTTATATTCAATATTTTAAATTCCATAAATTGCATATGGTTGTATTGAACTTCATTAGGATTCCTGAGCCTGTCAGTGTAATAACACATTTAAGTTTTTGAACTTCATACATACTTCATTTAATTTACAATTATTATGTTGAAAAGGCTATTTTCTTATCCTTTTAAACCAGGTACAAAACAAATTCTAATAATTATTCCATGAGATCATGAAAAAAAAGGTAGTCATTCAGAGAGAGTTACAATGTGTACTTAAAAATTGCACACCCATCCAAACCTTCCTGGTTCCCATTACAAACCCCAGATTCCCTCTTTATGAACATAGATGCTATTCACATGTTCCCTTCAATAAAGCCATAGAAGAGACTCCCTACTGCCCCAAATATGGGACCCTTTGCTCCAAAGGACAGGGCTGCAGAGAGAGGAGGAATCAAAATTGCACAGTAATGTTTGATAATCAGAATATCAATAGTAGAATATTGTTTCAATGTTGCTCCCAATTCCAAATAAAGCTAGTTATACTATCAAATGGTGAAACAGGCCATTCAGACAATTTCCACCCATTACCTGATGGTGTTGCAGTAAATACTTACTAGCTTTCAGGTCATACACTGCAATCAGTTTGAGTGCTGAACTTCCATGCATTAGGTGTCAGAATGTTCCAGATGTTCAGCCAAGAGCTGGAAACCCAGTTTTCTAATCCTACCAACAGAAACTCACTGTATATACCATGAACAGCATATACACAGGCTTTGAGAGAAAGGGCTTTACATAGTAGGCATAATGTATGGACATAATATATAGATATAATAGTCACCAGGAGTAGATTAGAAATTAAAAGTATCATAAATCTGAATCCTTATCAGCATGGAATGGAATGTCTGAATTATGCATAATGTGGGGAAGAAAAAAATACAGTAGTGCACATGAACACACTAAATTACAGGATGAATATCAGAGCCCATCATATTTCATCCTCTACCTCCCCTTCACTAATAAACCCTGCCAATAAAATAAGCCTCAACAAGTTATTCTCCTGTTTTGTCAGTTCCTCTTTTTCATTCTACTTTTCACATCATCCTGATTTACTGGTCTCCTTATACCCTGTCTCTCCCAAAGAGTAATTTTTCTACAATGCCCTGAAGAAGAAAACAAATAGCACATATTAAATTTCAAGACAAATCCTTCCTTAGTCTTTGAAGTACATCCTGCCTCTGTGTCTCTTCATTTAGATTTTGAATAGTTCAGGTTAAGGATTTCATTTTTCAGCTTGTACAGAGCAAATATGTACAATGACGTTTAGGAAAGACTCAATCCCCATGATAATTAGTTCCTAAAGTTAACATCCAGAGGCCGTTACTGAGGTCACAGTATATTGCACAATATCCACAAGCTCATACAGAGAATTCACAGATAAACTCACCTGAAGGCAAAGCGAATCTCAAAGAGTTAATGCAGTAAAAAAGAAAGGCAGGGGCTCAGCTGCACAGAGCAGGGCAGGGCAAAGGCTGCAACACAGCTAAGGCTGCCAGACTCTTCACCTTCCTCTGCTCCACTTTTGATGAGAAATGTGCAAAAACCATTCTCATGAAAGTGATGGGGAAAAGTTAGGAGAGACTGAGGCCCAGAGGGATGGAGTACATCTTGCTACAGAAGGCTTGGATGTCCAAAGGGACAGAAACATGAAATTCCAAGTTTTCCTCCTAACTTCCCCATCTACTTAACAAACCAAATGGATTGTGAAGTCAGGAAAATTATTTTCCTAAGTTTAAGCAGCTGTTATGCTTTATATGTGCATCTCCTCATTACTCCCATGGATACTCTCTCTTCTACAAGTCAGCTGGATGACAAGATAGCTGTGACCTTCAGTCACTCCCTGCATGGTACAGTTTCTAGCACTAATGGCCCTGTTCATGTTTATCCATTTACACCTAAATGTTTACAATATTAAATTTATTAGTAGTAGTATTACTATTAGTATTATTTTGAACACATACATTGTACCTTGAAGAAATGCAGAACTGGAAGTTTTTAATCATATGGATATAAATTGGGCATCATCCCAACTGTCTCCTAGTTAAAAGATATTTTTGTGTCTAAGGAATTTCTTTTTTACTCTAGCTTTTTGCTTGTCCTCAATGATTTTGTCATTATTCATTGGATGCAAAATTAGATCATAACCTGACTAAATAAAATTTCCTTTCATATGACAGTTCTTTGGTCTCTGTTTCCCATGTCACCTTACTATGCATTGTGCACATTGTATTAAAAATTTAATTTTCCTTCTCATGTAAAAGGAAAAATCAAGATATCAGCCTGCATTCATTTACATCTATCATTCATAATGCTAGAACAAAAATAAACCTGTCTTCACATAACAGATGAGCATCACTGCACAGTTTTGATTATAAACACACTATCATCTCTTACATAAAAAAATTCTAAAATGCACTCTCCCACTTAGCTAAGTTCTTCTTTAAGTCTACTTGTCATGATTTGGAAATTCCTGATATTTAAAGGGATGTTGTATATTTGTTACGAAGAAGAACCTTATCCCAGAATAGCACAGGGTTATATATCTTGACTGCACTGTCAGCACAGTATCAGACTTTGCAAATGGTTACCAAAATAAAATACCAAATCCTTGCAGAAATAGATTTTCATTTGATACAGCTCTGCACTATGTAACTTTCTATCCTTGCCTACCATGCTGACCAAATACTGCAAAACTCTTCTATGATAAAAACACTGCAAACAACGTATGGCGAAGACTGACAACATAGAAGATTTCAGGTCAAATATTCAATAATGTATTTGAATTATCATAACAATTTGTTAAGAACAAATCATCTTGAAGCCAGCTGTTAGAAGGACAGCAAAGTCATCTTCAGCTAGTCTGGAAAAGAAAGAGCAAACTAAGAACTTAAAAATGTTTTAAATTAAAATTCTGCTATTAAAATTTAGGTGAGGTTTCCCACATGATATACTGTTGCATATAGTCTTACAAGCTCTTCCTCTTAGCATCAAAGCAGCGTGAAATCTTGTTCCTGTTCTGACATGGAGCTTTGGAGGAAAGAGGCCATAACAAATCAGAAGAGAATTTGGCCTCTGCCCTGAATGAAGTCAATTTAAGAGCAGAGTTGGGTTTCAGTCATGGGAATGTCTACTGAAAAGCACATCTGTAAAGTGTAGGCTTGTCTTTTTTGACCATTTTGTTCAGTTACAGATATGTTAAACAATTACAGACTGTTGATTTCTTCACCAAATGCACTTGAAAGCCCCAACAGCAACCAGGGCACAGAGGGATGAGTAATATATATTTCACACAACAGTGAAACCTGGAGAAACAACAAAATGAAACTAGGGCTCTGTGGTGCTGCAACCCTTCTCCACTTTTGAGCCACTTGCTACTTGGTGCCATTCCCTCTCCCTGGGCCACATGCCAACCTAGGATAAGTCAGGTATGGATTGTAAAAGGCAGTGTGCCAGAGCCTTAAGGGCACCTTTTAATGTACCTGACTTCAACTTTTCCTGCTCACTGGGGACAAAAATGACAATCTATTTCCTCCTTAAACTTAGTACATCTGTATCTAAATTGCAAGCAGTGGGCCAGAGGGCTAAGACCCCACTCGATGAAAAACACGAAGAAGGAAGCAGAGAAAAGATAAAATTGTAAACAGAGAATCAAGAAACCACTCCACACAGCAAACCATCCTCACTCTACAATGAGTCATACTTGCAAGTAGGAAATAGCTATACTTTTTGTACAGAAAAAGAACAGCCTAAACACTTCTAAAAATCCAATAACCAGCAACATGATGTCAAAATAGAAGGAGTTTGGATATTTCTGTATCATCTTTTCAGTTTCAATAGATGCCATAGGCCCATGAAACAGAAGAGAAAAAAGGTCAGCTGAGCTAAGCCA
>NW_009952893.1:2121896-2127270 GCF_000747805.2 Chaetura pelagica | reverse complement strand
ACCTAATGGAGGGAGAGGGAGAGGAGTGATGAGAAGAGATACATATCATAAAGGCAATGCCTTGAGAACAGAGAAACCTACTTTTTACTTCTCATGTTTTCACCCTGGCCCACTCTACAACTATCAGCAAGTCACTAAATCACTCTGCACATCTGAGACAGAGTGCTCCTCAGTCAAACAAACATCTATTATTACTGAGTTATCCACAAACTCCATGGGAGAAGTAACTCTCTCTTCTTGGCCTGGTGAGACTGCCATAAAACCGTACTTCACAGGTCCACTTCAATTCCTGCAGGATTCATCCCAATAAGCATGTTTCCAGTGCTTCATTTCTGTAAGATTTTTAGGAAGACATTTTTTTCCAGAAAGAAGCCAACCCTCTGTAAAAAACACTAGTCCAGTTTTGGTAAGGGTTGTTGTTTTTTGTTTTTATCAGCCCTATCTGCAGTGGTACCTTTGAGTTAGAGACAAATTACCCCATGCAGCCATTATGATAAACATTAAAATTACTCCTCCTGAACACGAAAATTTGCTTAAGACAGATTAGAAACTGTTCCATCAGTTTTCAAGGTCCAAGGGCATGCATTTATCATATGGTTATTGGTCATTGTGGGCACGATGACCTGTTTCACCTTGTACAACTAATGAATGATTCAATGGGGTAGGAATGTGAGCTTGCTATCAAGTGTGATGCCCTTTGGACCATGGTACCTGTCTCATATACTTTAAGAGGAAGATGAAAATGTTCTAGTTAAGGTAGCGAGAAAATGAGGTCCTATCATCTATAGGATGTCAGAGATCTCTGTCTTGGTTTCTTGGTTTAGTCAATCTTATATTATTGATACAAAAATAGAGAACTCTGTGTTGTAGAAACTGAAGGAGATGCTTCAAACTTACTTCTAGTTCAGTGCATAGTATAAGAGGGAAGGACACACTCCTTTCCCTAAAGAGCCGTGATGATGCATACAAGGTAGAAGAAACACTCAAAAAACCCCACAAAAAACCCAAGAAGGTGTCTTTTCAGCCAAATCAAATTTTGGTACTAATACATGGCCTAATTTCCAGAAGTATTCAACATTAGCAGGGTCATCTCCCACCCAAATCAGTAAGAAGTGGACTTGAAATGAAGAGAGGTTCACTAGGCTTCAGGTTTTCTTCCAGCTGAGGAAAAGTATAAAGCTCAGCTTAGCTCTGCTTTGCTGTTTTGTTTAGGGGTGAGGTGGGGGTTTGTTTGTTCAGCTTTGTTGTTTTTTACTAATAACCTGAAGAATATTAAGTACTTTTAATCAGAAAAAAAAAAAAAAGTCCAGAGTAACATAGGTGCCAATAGAAACTAAAACATTTGTTTACAGCATTTGTAAGCAAGTATAAAATCTGGAGACAAAAATATTATTTCATCATTTGAATCTTCACTGCAACAGGACAACTGAAGAAGCAGAATTACCATCAACCTGTCAGATGGTATTGAGCAACACTTCTGTGCAGTACTTTCTCACTAGCCCTAATTTTTAGTATGAGGACAGTAATTTTAAAGAAGATTATTAAAAAATAAAATTTATACAGTAAGTTAATCTGTTTTTTTGTCTAAAAGGATATATATAATTTCACAAATTTATTTCTAAAACAAAATAGTTTACAGTGCCTCTTATGCAAAAATATCACAGATGCTTATACTATCACATTCACATCCTACTCATAGAATCATGGAATATGCGGAGTTGGAAGGGACTCATCAGAATCATCGAATCCCACTCCTGTCCCTGTGTAGGGCACCCCAAGAATCACACCATGTGCCTGAGCGCATCATCTGAACACTTCTTGAACTCAGACAGGCTTGGTGCTGTAGTCCTCTCAATGTTCTTCACATTTGCTATTTGTGCTTTTGCATTACTCATTAAACTAAGAGTATTGTGTCTCCTGATATTATGACTAATTGTACCTCTTACACGTTGCAGCAGAGATGCATTACTGGACAGGTAAATTAGTATTCAAATATAAATGAGTACCTCTTCATTTATGAAAGGTTCTCCATACTTTCATGTTAACGTAGTCAATGTTCATTAATATTTTAATAAATTCAAACGACTCTTCATCCATTAAAAAATTATGAACATTGACTGAGTGCAGGATTTCAAAACTAATCTAATAGACTTCACTGTTTCTATTTATAAAAATACTCATAAGTCATATACTGTGTATACTTACCACCTTCAGCTCTTACTGGGTAAAAGTAGGCTTTGAAAAAGCATAGCCTTATTGCAACATTTGCAGGTGCAGATGAAAGTTAGGCTCCATTTCAGTCTACAGGAATGGTAGCACTTACAGGCATAGAGCAAAAGAAAATCTCAGCACCAAAGAGTTCACAGCCCTGTGTAACAGCTACAGACAAAAGGAAGGGGAGACATAAAAACAGGAGAATCACAAGAATTATTCTAAGGAGTGTGTCTTCCTTGTAATTGATTATGTGCAGGCATATAATGAAGATTGTTATCTTGTACAAAGATAGCAGATGAAGACAGAAGATGAAGTTAGCAAATATCAATCAGGGCATGTTTCAAAACTCAAGGAAGAAAACAGTATCAGCAGTGGGAAGAGTTATCAGGAAACTTACTGATAAAATTGTCAAGCTTTACCGAACTTGGCACTGAAGAACCGTGTCTCACCCACACATTTGTTTGCTCTTGGCACTCTCATCCTCTTGCCTCCTTAAGAAGTCTAAGAAGCCTGCCAGCTCTCCATTTTACCATCTCTTCCTTCCAGTAATCCCAGATACAGTGTCTTAAAATTCAAAATAAATTTAATAAAACCAGTGGTAGCCTTTCCATTAATTTGAGTGAGAACTGGTAAGACCTTTTGACTTGGAGATGCTTGAGGCAAGAACCTATCATTTCTTCATGTGCTACTTGTATAACAATTAATAAAAGCAAATTAGATTGAATATAACTTAAGAGAAAACCACTCTCCTGAATTATGATTGTTGAAACATAGCCAGAGAAGCACTTTCAGAAGCCTGCTCATCTGTTTAATGCTGATTTAATTATGATGTTTAGACATGGTCTACTACTGAGATACATGCTGTAGCTTGCTAGCTACACAACACTTCAGGTAGAGGAGATCATATGTTCATGGTCGGAAAAACAGAAGTGCAATGTACCAATATACGAATGAATATGGCTTATTTAATAGAGGTTTGTGTAAACTGTTCCTTTAGTTTGAACCCAAGAAAATGCAAACTTGTGATTTAAGTCCGAAATTTGGATTTCAGAGAGATTTTGTCAACATTTATCTTTACGGAGTTTTTCTGCGTTAAAACACAACCACACGTGAGTCTGCAGATTCTCAGTGATTTCAAGATAAAATCCACCTACCTAATTCATCAAATACTAGAGCCTTTCATCACAGAAGTGTCTTTTGACATGTAATTTTGGAGATACAGCACACAGATGCAGAATCTACTGATCAAAGTTCAGCACTGCAATATCAGAATTTTAATAGTAAAGACTATGCACAAAAATCCACTAAGTACTAACTTTAATAAACATTCTATATTTTTTCTGGCCTCAGGAAATTTAATCTAAAACGCAAAGCAAATTTTCTTTCCCACAACTGGTAAGGTGTTTTCTGGGGTTTTTTAAGTCACTGATGAAAACAGGCGATCTTGTATTTTGTTTCGTAGTGCTTCCCTAAGGGAAAAGATAAACTTCATTCTTATCTGCTCCTCTGCTGTTCCTAGACTGATTGCTCTATTTGTTATATTGCTTGATGTTGCCATCTCAGCTTTCCAGTGCCTGATTTGTTCATTTAATTCTCTAAGTTATTACGTTCTCCATTTCAAAAATAAGCTGTTTTTCTCATTTAAAAACAATGTCATCTTTATGTATTACAGATTTACAGTTCACAATGTTAATGGATCATGGAAACAGTGACATGAAAGGTTAAATTATGAAAATGTATTTCACTTGCATAAAAAAGAAACAAGTGATAGTGCCATGTAAGAGAATATGGATCATTACTGCACAAAGATAACTGAGAGTCACCAAAAAGGTGCCTGAGCCACATCCCTTGCAAGATCACAGAATGTTAAGAAAGAAAATCTGAAAGTGTGAGGTGGCCACATATCACTCTCCCAGTGTGCACCACCCAGCCGCACACTGAATTTACCTCCAAGGTGGGAGAGATGAAGGTTGTATCTCATCCACTTCAGCTGTGTATATGGATCCCGGGCCATGGGCAAAACAGTAGCTGCAACCACTCCATCCTTCACCCCAGTGCCTAGAGTGATACCCACCTGACGTCCAGCTGATACAACAGCTCACGTGAAAAAAAAATGTGTCTACTGAAATGCCTTATCTTTTTCTACAGGATAGCCTGGGATGGAGGAAAGCAGCTCAAACCTTTTTCTTTTAACAAGCAGTTAACTCCAGACCATGGCCCTGCCTTTATCCAGGAGACAGTGAGAAAAGCTTCCAGTGCATATGCATGCTGTATACCTTCCTAGATGTCAGGTCTAAGATATCCCCATAAACTGTAGCCCTGTTACATGCTCCAGGTATGCTCTGATCGTTTTTGTTTTCTATTACTAAATCATGTTGCCAGTTTGTACTGCACATTTGGGTTTCTCAAAACTAATCCATAGTGTAACTTGGTTGTATTTTGACTTCAGCTACCAAAACTGGGGCCACTAAGAATTTTCATCTAGAAACCACTCCTTCAGACATCCTCTGTGATGGTAACAATAAACAAAAATCCTTACATTCTTCCATAAGAATTTTTTTCAGTATAAAAAGGAATTACTTATGTGATAAATAAAGCTAATACTCCCAAAATAAAATCTCTAATTCACTAGTATCAGTTAACATAGTGGCTTTTCTCTGTATCTGTTAATAACAAACAGTGGAAATATCAAGCAAAGCTGGGCTTTACTGTCACTGTGCCATTATAGGTAAAGGTTAAACACTAATTTTATACAGAATTGTCATACGATAGTTTAAGAGTGTATCACCTAACTTTGCCTTTTTACATGGCCACCACAAATCCTACTAGATCATGAGTTCCTAAAGTCTAAGGCATTAGGAATGACTTTAGACCCATACCCATGTTGTCTTTCCAGGGTAAGGGAGCTTGACCACTGTGTGTAGGACTTGTTGCAACAACTAGTCATCTTTGGTCTGTGTGCACATAACATGCCAGTCTATTGCTTGTCTGTGCAGACAAAACCAATACAAAGAGAAGGCCAGGACATAGTTTTACAACATTTGGAACCCCAAAAGGCCAGTATCGATATGTTCTCCACTACCATTTCAACATCCTTCATGTAAAGATATCACCACAAATCCTCCTGCCACTTAGATAACTAAGCCAATACTTACACAAC
>NW_009952893.1:2117640-2121824 GCF_000747805.2 Chaetura pelagica | reverse complement strand
CCTTCCACACCCATGGAGAGCTGCGGAACCAGAACTACTGCCACAGCCATCATGGCTATGACGACTGCGTTTTGATGCAGGACTTGGATGTGAGTGAGCAAGTATCTATCCCACACTAAGTCCTCTTCTTGTGGACAACCTGGTCTGACATGGTGTGAATCCAGTCAGTCCAGTGAGCTGGCATTAAACTAAGGTCTTTTGCATTATGTGGCATTAATTTTCTGCCTTACCAGTGAGCTGAACTGGCTTACTGGTGGATGAGAGAACTCCTGGCACAAGGCAAAATAAAGAAAAGAAAAAAGAAGGGACTAGCTCATGCACGTTAAGTTAGCCCAGGCTACCAGATGAGAAGTAAACCTCTGTGTTAATCCTACTAGCAATGGGTAGATTCCATTCACCCTTGTTAACCACATCCAACGGGTAGGTCGACAGTAGATAATTGGAAAGAAAGGTACCTCTTGTTTAATGTGGATGTTGAAGTGGGCAGAGGTAGGAAATTAAAGACAGCAATTGCAAGTTGAGTTGGGGGCCAGTTTAAGTGGATGATATTTGAAAGTTTCTCTTTGGAATAATGTGATAAACACTTTTAAAAGGAAAACTTGCAAGAAACCAGCATTGTGCTTATCTGTGTCCCATTAAACACTTCAAACTTTAGGAACATGTCTATCATGCGGGGCTGACACTCATTCACTTTTAGAATTAGCCATTTTGTAATTCCATCAACAGGAAGTATGCATTTTTACGAGAAATAAAAGCCATTTTTTCTAGGTTTGCAACATGCATGCTGCATTCTTGCATTTCCTTTGGGGCTGCTATTCTCAGCCACAAACTGCCTTTCAGAAGGATCAGAGAGAGCAGGAAAAATATAAAGCCTAAAACTAGTATGGCAAGGCATCAAGTATCATGTTAATCTGCACTGTCTGTCACAGAATAATTTTCATGCACAAGCCCTTGGGTCACATGAACATCACAGACTTTTCTGGATCGGCAAATTAAAAGGAATGGCGACATCTTCTTTTGACTCAGAAGCAGTTGATTAAAAATATTTGTAGAGATACAGGAAAATAGTCTTGGACAGACAAATGCTTTGAAAATTCTTCAAGCTATGCTGGCTTAACTAGAGACTCATACAGAGATGTGATCTTCTGGGAAGAAAAGTCAAACAGGAAAATTAAACTAGATGAAAGTCGTCAGCTGGACTTTGTTCTCCAAGGCAAAGTACATTCTTTGTGAATGTGTAAGTCCCTGACATATCATGTACAGATATAATTTCTCAATGGGTTTCTGAACCTATGTACCTCTGATTTATCATGAGAACAATGTCTATGGTCTTTCAAGAATGATTAAATTTTCCTTCCAAACAGCACTCTATTCCAAGTATCAATTTTGACAAATAGCCTGTCAAGCAAAGATGCAAAGAGTTGAAATAAATCAATCATCACATGATGTTTGTCATTTAAAAAACCATTTCTACTTTCTTGAGTATTGAATCATCTTCTCATCTGCTTCTATTTGTTACTAAAGTTTCACAAAAGTACTGGAGTTTCTTGCATTACCTAAGCAAATTGCTCCTCAAATATAATTGGAAAGCCTGTATTTTGCAGGAAAAAAGTTAGTTCACTCTTTGTTATTAAAGTTTTTTCAATTATTTTTTTTTTTAATCTCTAAAAACAAGATACTTAGAGCTCTAAGCCACTATTACTGTGAATCTTGACAGTAATCACCAACAGTTAGCAGAAAATAAATGAGATCCTAATGGTAAGTTACCTGAATACATAAAATATTATGGCTGATTAAAAAAACCAACAATCAACAAAACAACAAAAACAACAAAAAACAACCAACCAAGACAAAACAAATAACAAACAAAAATCCCAAAGAAATAAGGAAGAAATCAAAAGAAAAACCCAAACCAAAACAAAATAATCCCCTCAAAAAAAAATATTAAAAAAGCCCAAGTAACAAACAAACAAACAAACAAAAACAGAAAAAACAATATAACACAACCAAATAATTATTTCATATACAAGAGTATGGAGAAGATGAATACAGAGAGGCATCAGATACCTTCCAAAATCTTTAATATAACTGAAAGAAGAATGAGTACTTAAACATTTAACTGTTGGATTCTTGCCCCTTACACAGTAGCAAATCCAAACTCTTGGACTCCAGGACAGTGTGTCTGTCATGGTAAGAACCCTTGGGTTAACCAGAGTTTGTACAGAAATTTGCTGTGAATGTGCCTGATAAATAAAAAAGAAGAAAGTGATGACAGAAAAAAAGCTTTAAAAAAAAAAAAGGTTTATCTAACTATGATTTTTTAAGAACGAGTCAGTTTATACCAAAGTCATGGTGGTTTTGCCATTCTGTTTTTCTTCTCTACATTATTTGCTTGTTCCTTTTATGTCAATGCCCTTAAAATGGAAAATTGATCAAATAAGTATACTAGCCTATGCATTGTATGCCTTTAAAATGTGAAAAAGGCACATCCGAAATTAGATCTGGGTACTCAAAATAAGAAAATTTCATTGTATTCATTACCCATTCTTTGAGAGAGAGGTTAACACTGCATCTGAAGGACACAGTTATTCCTCAAAAAGGCATTAAGTTGGTGTCAATTGTGTTGCAAATACCTTAAAACTCAGAGATCCGTGGCATGAAAGACAATGTCCATTCTCCTTGCAACTGTTTCTGTTACTGCTTTTTGACACCTCTATTCCTAAGAAGAATCCATATACCACTAATGTTGTACATATACTTCATTTTCTGTGAATACTCCAAGTATTTCTCAAAGTCCTTGTTTGTCCTTTGACAAACATTATTTATATTATTCTTATGATTAAGCTGCAGACACATGCCGTGCTTTTTGTTCAACTAGTTTTGTTGATGTTCCCATAGCTGATGCAGCTAAGTAGATGGGATATCTACCACTTGTCTAGATAGGACTGATGAACTTTGCTGATGATAAACTGCAGCATATACACAACACATCTAAAAAGTGATACACAAGCGATGGCAAGGGCTCAGGCATTTTCCTACATTCTTAATGTAGAATCATAGAACAGATGATCCTCAAAGATCATGTAGTTCCAACTTTCCTGCCATGGGCAGAGACACCTCCCACTAGATCAGGTTGCTCAAAGTCCCATCCAACCTGGGCTTGAACACTTCCTGGTAGGAGGCATCCACGACTTCTGCAGTCACGTCACAGCCCTTCTGTGGCTAATGCTTGTCCTTCTGTGCCCCAAACAATAAATCTGTTTTACCAGATGCTGAAACAATGCACACACTATTACTTCTCAGTATTTCTGAACTTGTACAACATGACAAGGTTCTAGAGAGTGCAGTAGTCCCTGCTTATTGTGGGATACTAATGCAGGAAAATGCAGTCTCCATGCAATGCCACTGCATCACCTGCCACCTTAAATCACATTTTTAAAAACAGAAAAATGAGAAACAAATAATAAAATGAACTTATAAACAATTTATTAACAAATTACTAGAGTCAGATCTAAAACATAAAAGTAAAGAAGACTTCTTTTTACAGAGATGCAAAAAAAAGTACTTCTCAAAGTAATCTATTCTTTGGTTAACCTCCCAGGGCTTTCCTTCCTGTTTCATCCAATTAAAAAGTTGTTGGGATGCTTGGCCAATTGGATCCAATTCTCAGCCATGATCTTTATCCCATGAATCCCTTTTCCCAAGTGAGGATGATCTCTGAATGGATTAACAAGCATATACCCATTTTCCCCTAAGAATTTATTTTTTTATTCATGCTCTCCTGAAGCCTACCCATGAACATGATAATTAATTACAATATCACCAATATGACACAATCTAGAAACAACAATATTGCTTGGGTATGGGTAGGCAGAGCCATCTCCTGGCTAGACCATAAACAGAACATGTTCATAATTTCAACAATGTTTAAATAATAAAGCATTTACCTGATTGACTGGCTGGGCAGTGTTCAAGCCTTAGCATGTAACTCATATACAGAGAATTATTTCATGCCATCATATGATTTAAGAGGGAGAAACATTCAAGTCATTCATTACTAGATGTGGAGAGGCAATCTTAGCTACAGTAATAACTGAAGTTTGAGGTAATAATGATGCTAGGAGAAAGATCATTCCAGGGAGAGTCCTGGAAGTCTACTGCCATAATATTGGATATAAGGGAAC
>NW_009952893.1:2114806-2117461 GCF_000747805.2 Chaetura pelagica | reverse complement strand
GTAGGGAAAAAAAAAGGAAATAAATCAAGCTTCTGTAAAATCATGAATGAAAATATATGAGTATGATCTCATGTTAGAAATTGATTGTGCTAGTTAGTTATACCACAATGTGTCTCCACATCCATACAAATTCCTGCCTTGATAATCTTTTATGTGTAGGAGCAGGGAGAGTAACTAAAGTTGTGAAAACTGCATTTATAATGAATTTTGTTTGAAGTATTTGAGCCCAGCATCTCTAAATCTGGTCTTCATAATCCAACTGATGTTTTCAACAAGGATATAATAACAAAGATAAAACTATTTTGATGCTAGAACTATTTGTCTTTGTTATAATATGGCAGATGATAGTAACAGTGTCATAGACAGTGAGACTGAGAATCAAGAGTGCTACTTTCTTTTTACCAAGAGCCAGCTCAAGGCTTCTGACATACCTAATATGAGCTTTGCCATGACACAAGAAGCTTCATGACCAGGACAAGGACCAGGCCACTCCTCTTAGGTGAATGGTTGTAGGTGAATGAGAAGAGGGAGAAGAAACAGGCAGTCACAGGAATAGAAATGATAACTGAAGCCACTTCTTTGAGAATCCCTCCTCCTAGTAATGGTAGCACAAGTTGACAATCAGATTTTCAGGGATCCTGATTAGATAGAGTGGTCTGTCTGCTTTTTCTTTTTTCCATAACAAGTACTGTGCCTAATTTACCTCTATTTCAAGCCAAGCCTGTCCTTTATCATTTGATTTCCAGGATTGCATCGTCATCATACAGCAGAGACTATGAAGCCACCAGTCAGAAATGATGGTCTACTCATATGTAAATTGTGCAAAAATGTGGGAACAGGATGAAGCTGTGCCATTAAGCAGTCCTATCAAGACCACATGGCACCATCTGGTCATGCACTTTGCAATGAAATCATAAAGCCAGTATTACCTTAAACATTGGAATTGTGTAAGTAAGGGGCAGCTCACTACTGGCAAGAGTCCACAGTACTTCATACAGATTTAAATGCTCCATCAAAATCTATTTTATGTATCCAGGGACATGTAGAGCAAGGGAAGGTCAAAAGAATAGAAAGTAATAGAAAACCCTTGTCTCCACAGATGGAGACTCCACAACTTCTCTGCACAATCTGTGCCAGCATTTTACCACCCTCACAATAAAAAGCATTTTCTTGAGTTCAAATTGAATTTCCTGATTTTTAAATTTGTGTCCACTACATATTGTCCTGTCAGTGGGCTCTACTGAGAACGCTTTGCTCCCTTATTATTCCTTCCCATTTATTCACATTGATGAGATCCCTCCTAAATTTTCTTTTCTGCAGGCTTAACTGGCTCAGCTTTTACTCACATGGCAAATGCTCCAGTCCCTTTGTCATCCTAGTAATGCTAGGGCTTGCTCCAGTAAATCCACATCTCACTTTTACTGGGGAGCCTAGAGCTGGACCCAGAACTCAACACGTGGCCTCATCAGCTCTCTGCAGAGGGGAAGGATCAACTCTCTCAAACTTTTTGGAATTACCTTCCTCATGCAGCCCAGAATCTTGTTGGCCTTTTGCCACATGAGTGAGTTGCAGGCTCATTGTCCACCATTTTCAGCTTATTGTCCACCAGTACCCCAATATCTTTCTTTGCATAACTGCTTCCCAGCCAGTTAACCCCCAGCATATATTAATGCCGAGGGTTATTCTTCCCCAGATGCAGGATTTGGAATCTCTCCTTGTTCAACTTCAGCAGATTCTGCTCTGCCCATTTTTTCAGCTTGTCCAGGTCCCTCCAAATGTCAGGACATTTTCTGTCCTGCATCAGTCAGTCCTCCCAGTTTTGCCTTATCTGCAAAATTCCTGCAGGTACACTGTGTCCCAGCATCCAAGTCATTAATGAAGATGTTAGAAAGCTTGACCCCATTATTGACCCCTGTCATTAGTCCATTCATGACTAGTGACTTGCTTCCAACTGGATTTTGTGCCACAGAGCACGACTCTCTGGGCCCATCCATTTATCCATTTTTCAATGCATGTCACTGTTTGTTTTTGCAACCTGTATTTTGTCAGTTTCTCTATGTCTATTACGGAAGAAAGTGTCGCAACCCTGTCACGATCTGTGACCTATTATATCTCCTTATTGGAGTGTATTAACTTATCAGGATTTGCTGAGAGATCCACACGTGGGTATCGCCTCACACAGAGGATACAGGAACTTATGTCCCGACTTTTTTGAGTGAATAACCTGCTCAGTGCTTACTAATATTTCTAACAACAGCAAGGTTTATTGTGGGGAAAACAAAGCAATTTGGGGCAGGAGGTTCAAAACGAGTGATTACAACACATTAAACATATATGGGTACACCTTAGTTACACATCTTATTCAAGTGCTGGAAGGAGAGGGGAGGGGTATGCCCGAATGGCTGGATTATATTTTCCCCTATAAGCTGGGGTAGCCGGAATTGTCTCACCACGGCAGTGCAGGTAGGATGAGCTGGGTAGCAAAGAGGCTGCGGGCACTCCAAGCGCAGGTCGCCCCCCCCCGTAGCTGCGGCACAGCTGTTTGCAGACCCTGGAAACGAGGCGGTTTCAGGCGGCGCTGGGACTTTTGGCAGCAGCGGCGGCAGGCAGGCAAGCGGCAGAGGCAGGCAGCTCCCAGCAGCGGGGACGGGCGGC
>NW_009952893.1:2073095-2114541 GCF_000747805.2 Chaetura pelagica | reverse complement strand
CACACACACACACAGAGGGGGTTTCCTGCCGCGTGGAGACACCGTTTTAAGTCAGTTTTGTCGGCTGACTCAAAGGACATTTCATGTTCGTGTAAGGAAATACCTGGTCCTTCACAAACCCTTACGCAAGTCAAGGTAAACAGCATTATCTGCTCTCCCCTGGTCTGCGAAGCCAGACATCTCTTTGTAGAAGACTATTAGGTTAGTTAAGCATTATTTCTCCTTTGTAAATCCACGCTGACTACTCCCAATCACCTTTTTGTCCTTGTGATGTTTGGAAATGGTTCCCAGAAGGTTTTTCTAGGTGATGCTAGGAAATATCCACTAAAACCATCTCTAATCCTTGCCAGAACTAAAATGATAAGAGAAACTGGGAAGTAAGAACAACAGCAAGTGAAATTACTGCTGTCATGATAAACAGGTGTGCACACAGGTTTTTCACTGAATTTCCTTGCTTCTAGAAAATCACAGTTCAAAAGGCAGAAAGTATGTTGTATTTAGTTGTGTCATAAATACTTTCAAATATTTAACATGCTTCATGATGGATTTAAGTAGTTATTTTTAGGTTCCCAAGTTTGACAGCTCAGGTTAAGATGTCTCACATTTCCCACACATGTCTGATTACAGCCTAGGTATTTTTTCTAGAGAACCATTTCAGGTCTTTTAATTGATGATCTGAGACATAACAGTGAATTTTACTCTACAAGTGCACCAAGCAAGCTGTCAGATAGAGCCTTGAGAAAAAATGTGGAGGACAAGGCGATGTATGAAAGAAAGGAAAAAAAAAGAAGTAAAAGTACTGCTGTTCCTCTTGCCTATGTCTCCAAAGGTAAATAAATAGAGATTCAAAACTCTGCAAACTGTCACAAATACATTCCTTTACTTTAAAAGCAACAAAAAGCTTTACTCTCCCTTTTAGGTGGGTTTTGTCAGCTCTTCTGTCACCATGGAGACTATCACTGCTGTTGCTGCTGAAGATTTTCTCTACCATAATTTCAGAAGTCAGCTTCCAACACCAGCACCATATGAGTTTCTGCTTTTCTTTTCTAACAACCTGAACAACGACAACAGTGGTTTTATTCAGATTCTGTGAAGTATTTTAGATACTACATTCAGAAATGTAAAATAACTTGGGGACTATTGCTCTTCATTTTAGTAGTGGTTCCTTTAAAAGGAGCATAAAAAAACCCAAACCAAACAGAACTTCTTTGAAGTGATAATGAGAACATAAAGGACTTTAAAGCGGAGAAAAAAAAGTTCTAAAATGCCTTTTCTCAGAGTGCACCCATTGAGACTACTCTGGTCACGAGAAAGAGAAGACACAATAGGTTTCTTTTCGGTTACCCTTTTGGATACCCAGCCCTTCACTTATTTACTCCTGGTTTCTTGCCTGAAACTAACTTCCCCTATGGCAGCAAATAATGTTTTTCATCTTTCCTAGAAACACTGGTTTCACCACTGTAATATGGATTACTTTTGACATTACTCCTGTTGCTTGCACTTTCACCACATCCTAGCTGCATCATGCTAATGGAAAGGACGTGGACATACAGCTATCAGTCACAGAATCACAGAATCATGGTTGCAAAGGACCTCTAAGATCACTGAGTCCACCCATGAACACCAAAAATCCCTACAAACTTGGCCACTAGTGTGTGCTGAAGTACCAAATCTACATGGCTTTTGAATGCCTCCAGGGATGGTGACTCAATCACCTCCCTGGGCAGGCTGTTCCAGTGTCTGACCACTCTTTCAGTATAGAAATTCTTCCTAACACCCAGTCTAACCTCCCCTGCTGCAACTTCAGACCATTTCCTCTGGTCCTATTGTTATTTACTTGGGAGAAGAGGCAAACACCCACCTCACTACAAGCTCCTTTCAGGTAGTTGTAGAGAGCTGTAAGCATACCCCTCAGCCTCCTTTTCTTCAGACTAAACATCCCCAGTTCCCTCAGCTGCTCCTCATATGGCTTGTTCTTTAACCCTTCACCAGCTTGGTGGCTCTTCTCTGGACATGCTCCAGTACCTCAATGTCCTTCCTGCAGTGAGGAGCTCAGAACTGAACACAGTTGTCAAGGTGGTGCTTCACCAGTGCAAGTACAGGGGCACAATCACTTCCCTCCTCCCACTGGCCACAATATTCTTGATACGGGTCAGAATGCTATTGGCCTTCTGGGCCACCTGGGCCAATACAGATCACTATAACACATCTCTGTGGAATATGGTACTATAAGCTAATCAAATCCTTTCACTGTTGACTGTTACTGATTTCCACAAAATTTCAAATCAGGTACAAGACCTTGTCCCTTCAAGTTTAAGAACTTGTAATACTGCAAGATGACAATTGTGTTTAATGACAGCACCTGCTGTGGCACAACAAGAAGCTGAGGAGAAAAAACTCATTTAGGCTGGGAATGTGACTGGGAATTTGGGCATGAACTTTCTGAATATTTATGAAAAGCCACAGGTCCTATTATTTTCTCTTCCTATAACAGAGCATACTGCTTTGACATCACCTGGTCTGGCATATACACACTGTGTTCTCTTTCAGGAACCTAATTTTAAAAAAAACCCCAAACTTCTGCAAGTTTCAGTCAGCATGGACAGTGAAATGACTGAAAGATACTGCTGACCCCTTGCTTCATTGGATGAAGAAACCACTGAGGAAATATATGACAAACATTAGCCATGTTGGCTACTGAACAGAGGTCAAGTGTTGGTGATAAGCAAAAGTTACACAGAAGGCTGATCTGAAAGAAAAATATTTAGTTTCCCCATTGAAAAAGCACAGAAGAAAACATTTTAACTAATACAGTGTAAGAGTGGAAACAAAGTATGTTCTTGCTTATCCAGGATGTTAAGAAAGGAATTGCCTTTTACTTACTCCCTCTAGAACATAAAAACTTTTCATTAACAGCTGTCCATCAGCCATTAAACCACAAATAATGATCTAACCCTGCAGCTTTTAGGCCACCAACATTTTGTAGTGCAGATCAAAAGAAATCCTGCTTTTTTTTTCATCCCTCTCTTTAGGCTATTTCTGCTTTCAGCCTTAGTACACCTATACTCTGGGTCTGTAACTCCAAATCTCCCTCCTCCCAAGCACAAATCACTGATTCATTTCAGAACCAATATCACATTGTTTGCCACACAATTACTCAGCTTAAAAAGAAGAAGGGCATTTCCTCAGTCTTCCTCCCGGAGACAGACCATTACCAGAAGGGCTATCATCTGTCTAAATAACACACTAGAAGCTGTGCTGGTTACTCATCTTAAATGTGATTGAAACCTTCTCAGCCTGCTAGAATCTGTATCTCACATGTATTTCTACCTCAGACACTTCACCCAGCACTGCTTGATCAAAACCAGGAAGAGAAACCTGGTGCCTAAGTAACAGTAAGAGAACTTTTCTGTTCTTTCACAAAACTCGGGTTTGAAATCCAGATGTAAGATACTGGAAGTATCTACTTATCATCTGGGTTCCTGCTAGTAAAATTCCTCAGGTGACTAAAGCTCTGTTCTGGAATAAATATACCCCAGTACTTTGTCAGGGTTGCACAGCTTGTTGTGACCTATACATAAAGGTTCTTCCTTACATACAACCCCACCCTAGTCCCACTCAAAATAATATGGTTCTTTACTGTGCATAGTGCTTTAGTACACCTTCTAGAGACCCTTCTTTGGGTCCAGCTCTCAGAAATATACTGGTGGACATGATTTGACTCAAAACAGTACCCAGAACTGGAGAAGTGTGGGTTTTTTTAATTTACAAGCAGCACAGTCAGCTCCCCATTCCACCCATGGGGCTTCAGACTGTTTCCCCAAGAGTACACTGATCAGAAGGTCTGACACTGTGCCACAGTGAAATGGTGCTAGCCCCTTATATGTAAAAGTGATATTCAGTATCGAAAACAAGTTGAACATCCCAGCTTAAGTCAATACATAATTAAATTAGCTTCCTTGACTAGATAAATTTGTTGTTTTTGTTCTAGATAGTGTATCTTAAACATTGATTTGGCAACTGTAGTTAACTACAGTTTCAAAATCACTAATTTAGTCTGTTAACCAGTGTTTCTACTACATTAGCTTAAGCACTCTAAAAAAGACTAGCACCTTAAAAAAGTGTAGATCTCTTAGATGAAGAGTATCAGCAGCTTTTCACCGTCAGGATTTATTCTTGGATTCACCAGTCTCACCTTCATGTTTTCCATTGGGCCTGTTAGCTGGGGAGGAGTAGGCATATCTATTTACTATGTTGATACTTTAACAAAGAATCAATAAACTTTTCAGAACTTTCTATGTTCAGTTGAAGACGTACCTTAGATTAAAAACTAAATATCTCGGATTTTGAGAATTACTTAGATTTGGAAATGTACAGAGCTGCATGTGGCATCTCAGGCAACTAAAAACTCAGCTAAAAAAATATTTCTACCAGTTAGTCTGTGTTGTTTTTTTTAATCTGTGATTTCAAAAGAGTAATTTCCCGTTATATATAAGGAAACTACACAGAATGCAGACAAGGGCTGCACTCAGAATAAACTGTATACATCTTAGTTCTGTAATTTGAGACAGCCCAGGCCTTATCATAATCCCAGGCCTTTGAAGTAAGATTCATTCAGTTAATGAATCATAGTCAGGTTATCAACAAATATTCACCTACAGTTGGTAGGGTCAAGCTTTTCCTTTTCTGAAGCTGGCCTCTTCAAATCCACAAGAAAAAAAAAAATAAAATCATCAGTACAGTGAAGGAAATATCATTTTCTTATGATGGTCATCAGTGGAATAATGTTTCAGTCCAGAATAATTAGTCTTCAATCTATGCTTCCAACAGAAACAGTTAACAGTTCCAATTATCTCAGGTGTTAATGTCTCTAAACCAAGGACAAACATTATGTTGGTTTACATTCGCAGGCAAACACACTGTAGAGATATAAGTCTTCCAAAAGTAAGATATGTGTTATTGAGATCTTTTCACACTTTTCACTATATCAATATGCATTTAAATAAAGCAGATCTTTACAAACCAATGAGAATACACATGGAAAATCTTTAGACATGGTAACATAATTTGTTATGAGGATATCAGCTACCACAGCATTTGGCTAATGACTGAGTCTTCAACTCAGCTTCCTTCTATGCAAGGATTTCATAAAAATAATTGCAGAGGTTGTATCCTATGCCAAGCATGTTTTTAGACTTACATATTGGATAAAGGCCTGTTTTATACACTCTTCATCATAATCAAGATTGCCATAACTATTTGAACTCCCTTCCCAACATTTCAATTATATGAAAGATTAATACCATATTCTCCTCTTCTCAACATCCCAAATCAAGTAAATAATCCATAGCAGCTAGCTTATAATCACATTTAAAAGTCTTCCTCCCTACACTAATCTCATTCTGAAATATCAAACCTGATTCTTTTTTTTAATCTAATTTATTTCTCATAGCATACTACTTGTTTACTTTTTACACTTTGCTGGCTGAATCAAGATGTGTGCAACACTAGTATAAAGTTGTTAAGTTATTTATGTGGCTGAACCAATTGTTATGATTTTATTTTTTTTTCCACTGTGTCCCATCTGGCCCTTTTTCTATGTCAGAAAGACTGAAAAATTAACATTAAATTGAAATTATTGTCACAATCAACACACACATTTGCAACTATCTTGCCACAATTATGTGTGCATAACTGTTCAATACACTGAGCTAGAAGTTTCATTCTCTATGGGTATGTCTGAATGTAGCTAGACAAGTCCTTGAGTACAACAAGGTATTTGCAACTCAGAGCACAGGAATAAAACCAGTCCTGCCCAACAGGTCTTTACATACCATGTTGCTGGCAAACTTAAATGCTCCTATCAAAGCTGATCACTGAAAAGACAATGAAGCTTCATTTAAAAAAACAGTGGAAGCACATTGGAATACAAGTGGGAATGACGGTAACAGAGGATCTCCCAAAAAACTCTATGAGAAGCTTAAAGTTCAACTGGCAGATTGTAGAGCCCACCCTGACCACCTTTCACCCACTTCATTTCCAGTCACCACTAGTGCTGCCTGGAGTGCTGTGAAGGTTCCCAGAGAGACCAGGAACCCTTTATCCAACCACTGCTGCACACTTCATCAGTTACAATGTCAGCAGAGAGAACTGAGGGACATCTTCTCTCAGGAGAACATCTGCATGTTGAACAAAATTCAGCGCTACTGTCACCTTGGAAGTGGAAGCCTGATGTTATTCACATACGGTGCATAAGTAATTATGTATGTCTTATTCCTCTCAGGAATCAGTGCCATGACACACCCCTGGAGCAAGGAGATTTCATAAAATCTGAGTTATGATACAGCAGCACATCAGCTGCATTCACTTGAGGACTGGATCCCAGAGCGACAGTCTCACCATTACTGGCATTTCAGAGAGTGAGGCTAAAGATTCCTCCATGACAGAACAGTGCATTCTCATTAAAGGTCTGCTCTTAAAACCAATGGAGAGACTTCCATAGATTTCAGTGCATTTTCCATCACACCTTTCATGACCTAACTGATTGTGCAATACAGTTTTGAGCAATACATGAAGAAAATATGTATTTCATTCAAAATCTTTGTAAATGAATAATCTTTTTTCTTTTTTAAAATAGTTCAGATGGCTTCTAGCAGAGTCTCCACCCAGCTCTCAGCTGAGCACTTCTGGGATATATCCGCAGTCCAGAGGTGGCCCTCTCAAAATCGTAAGATTTAAAACTTCTGCTTTCTTGGGCACAGAGAGTTAATTAAAACATTCATCCAAGAAGTGGTGACAGTTCAATGACATCTACATGAGACAGTCAGGCTGAGAAATTCTGAACAAGAAATCCAAACATGGAAAAAAACCCAACAACTGAGCACAGAAGCATAATTTCAATAGGCTAATTCTACATTTTGCTTCACCTTGCTGATATGTTATACATGCAGTGTGCCACTCAGATTAAGCGAACTCGAGGAGAAACTAATAACTCATTCAGACAAAAACCAAGGTTGGAGCGGGCTGGGAGGAGTAGAAGAAAGAAGCCTGTCATGTCTTTCATTCACAGGTCTTCAGCATTTCTTCCTCTCTGTTACATTTTCTAGAACAAAAATCTCTTTTGTGTTTATCTTTGCATATTGCATATTATTACATCAAAGGGAAACGGGGAAAAAACTGGGCCAAGTTTCATATTCAGGCCAAACGTATCTTTACAAGACTAGCAAGGTTGAATATGAATGAAAGTGACCTGTCCTCATTAATTTCAATGTATTTCATATAAACTGCAACATAGCACGGTAAAATTAATTTGCAATACTACTTCATTAATTGTCGGCTTTTAATATCCCAGAGTGGATTCAGCCCCTTTTGTATTTTAATTGTAGTTGAGATGACAAATGATTTGATTAGATTCAATCTATGTGTAATTGAAATTAATGAATTGGGATAATGAAATATTTATAGGTGACCTTTCCCTGAATTGATAAAAAAGCCTGTTTTGCTTAAAATATCTTTGATAGTTACAGTCTGAGGTTAGATTTAAATTATTCCTTTATAAGAAAGAAACAGACATCTGTTACTCCTGTAGACTGGCAGGAAAATCAGCCATATTGCAGTTTTCTCCTGCCAGATCTATTTAGTGCTTCTTGTCAGGTATACAAGTGCCGTTCCAAAAAGTTAAAAATCTTACAGAAAATCATTAATGCACTTGTTTGTATGTGAATAATTTATTCGCATCTTGGCCCACCCACCAATTCTACTGACATTTAAATGTGATCTAGTCTCAGGCACGTTGTCATTAATATTAAAGCAATGCGAAACTAGGACACAGGCCTATGCTGCATTAATGAAATTCCTATCAAATTGAAATATGTTACCATTGTCAGAATTAGCAATGCAGAAATGCTAATACGATTCTCCATGGATTACAGTTGCACACTCCACTTTGTTAGAGCTCTGCTGTTATGATGACTCTTATGAAACACTGGCTGCAAAATACTGACCTAGCAGCTTTGTAAACTTTGAAATAACCAGCATACTTATCTCCACTTAGCCAGATGTGAAACTATATTAAATTAAAATCAGATATAAAAAATACATTAAAACTCCATCAATGTATTTTAAAATGTTGCGATGACATAAAGTGATAGCATTTATTGAAGTCAGAATCCTCCATGTCTTACTCATGTGATTAGCTCAATGCTGTCTGACACGAAGGTGAAAGATGTGGCCTTTAAAACCACCTCTTTCCTCTCTCCTCCTGCCAAAAATTTTACACTACCTGGACTGTAAAAAAAAGAAATAGCACCTGTGAGATACACAAAGTAATCAGTCTCCTACTCACCTGTGCCTGATAAAACCCATTTCCGCAGCATTGCACAGTTTTGAGCATGGTGCTTCAGGTAAGATGTGGACCTTTGGTAAAGGGTATTCAGAAGCAAACTGCAAGAATGATCAGATCTAGAAAACTTGATCAAAAGATTGCGAAAAATCAGAACACAGCTTAGACTGAGAGGAGTCAGGATAACAGACTGCAAATATATAAAGGGTAGTTGGAAAAGAAAGGCAATTTGGTCCTGTATCATACCCAAGAGACAGAGTGGGTAAATTCTTAGAATCCCTTCTTGTCCTATTTATAATTCTGTGAACTCATGTGAGGATATTTTCAAAACCCAAGTATCTACAGCAGCCATTCCAAAGACCAAAACTTTGCTTTCCCAAACAGTAGAAGAGACTAACAGTGACATTATCTCCATTACAAGCACATCCTGGTTCACAGGACACACATTACATCCAGGATTAAGGCATTTGTCTATATGTGATATTCCAAAATTTTACTAAAAAAAAAATAATCCTGTACCATTAGCTTTCTATCAGTTAAATCTCAGAGAGTGTACAACAGACAGAAAGGGAAATAGAGAATTGACAGCTTTGTGCACAGAAGCAAGAAGAAACTATAAAGACTTTGTCCTGACAATTATGCTTTCTAAGGATTTAATGTTTACTAGATTAGGAGGCATGACTAGAGCATTGGATGAGTTTAACTCTTAGCAAAACATTCCATGAGAACCATTTTCATAGACTCATAGAATCATAGAATGTTGAAGGTTGGAAGGAACCTTAAAGATCATCAGGATCCGACTTCCCTGTTATGAGCAGGGACACCTCACACTAGACCAGGCTGCACAAAGCCTCATCCAACCTGGCCTTGAACACCTCCAGGGAGGAGGCTTCCACAACATCCCTGGGCAACCTATTCAGCACCTTACTACCCTCATGGTGAAGAATTTATTCCTAATATCTAACCTAAATTTTCCCTCTTCCAGCTAAAAACCTCCAGTCCTATCACTACCCTCCCTGATGAAAGGTCTGTCCCCATCTTTCCTGTACCCCTTGGTCCCCTTCAGCTACTGAAACGCTGCTCTAAGGTCTCCCTGGAGCCTTCTCCAGGCTGAACAGCCCCAATTCTCTCAGCCTGTCTTCATAGCAGAGGTGCTCCCTTTGATCATCTTTATGGCCTTCTCTGGACTCTCTCCAACAGCTCCATGTCTTTCCTGTGCTGAGGGCTCCAGAGCTGTACACAGTATTCCAGGTGGGGTCTCACCAGAGCAGAGCAGAGGGGCAGAATCATACCCCTGGCCCTGCTGGCCACTCTTCTTTTGATGCAGCCCAGGATGCAGTTTCTCTCTGGCCTCCAGCACACACTGGTGGCTCATGTGGAGTTTCTCATCTACTAGCACCCCCAAGTGCTTTTCCTCAGGACTGCTCTCCAGCCATTCTCACTCTGGGATGTATTTGTGACTGCAGTTGTGCCGACCCAGGTGCAGGACTTTGCACTTGACCTTGTTGAACTCCATGAGGTTGGCACTGGCCCACCTCTCCAGCCTGTCAAGGTCCCTTTGGATGGCATCGTTTCTCTCTAGAGTGTCAACTACTCCACACAGCTTGGTTCCATCAGCAAACTCACTGAGGATACACTCAATCCATCTGTCCATATCACCAACAAAGATGATAAACAGCACTGGTCCCAGTACTGATCCCTGAGGAATGCCACTTGTCACTTGTCTCCACTTGGACACTGGAATCATTGACCACAAGTCTCTGGGTGTGGCCATCCAGCCAATTACTTATCCACTGAGTGGTCCATCTGTCAAATCCATGTCTTGTCAGTTTGTAGACCAGTATGTCTTGTGGGACAGTGTCAAACACCTTGCACAAATCCAGGTAGATGACATCAGTTTCTCTGCCACTATCCACCATCTCTGTAGCCTTGTTGTAGAAGGCCACCAAATTGGTCAGACACAATTTCCCCTTAGTGAAGCCATGTTGGCTGTCACCAGTCACCTCTTCATTTTCCATGTGACCTAGCATAGTTTGCAGGAGGATCTGCTCCATGATCTTGCCAGGGAACGAGGTGAAACTGACTGGCCTGTAGTTCCCCAGGTCTTTTTTCTCCTTTTTAAAAATAGGGGCTATGTTCCCTTTTTTCCAATCATTGGGAATCTCACCAGACTGCCATGACCTCTCAATATGATAGACAAATGCATCCACCGACTCCCTCAGGACTTGTGGATACATCCCATCAGGTCCCATAGACTTGGACACTCTCAGGTTCCTTAGATGGTCACAAACCTGTCTTCTCCTACAGTGAAGGTACTTCATTCTCCCAGCTGTCTGCTTTCACCTGCTGTGGGTTTTGTGCTGAGGCTGGAACACTTGCCAGTGAAGACTGATGCAAATAAGTAATTGAGAACCTCAGCCTCCTCAATATCCTGTGTAGCTAGGTCTCCTGTTTTGTTCAGGAGACGGCCTACATTTTCCTTGGTTGTCCTTTTTTTTCCCCAATATACCTATAAAAGCTTTTCTTATTCTTCTTTACATCCAAAGCAAGACTTAATTTTATCTGGAATTTGGCTTTCTTAACCTCATCCTTAGCTGCTTGGAAAACTTCTTTGTAGTCCTCCCACATACCTGCCCTTGTTTCCACCCCCAATATGCTTCCTTCTTAAGTTTGAGTTTTTCTAGGAGCTGCCTGCTCATCCATGCAGACCTCCTGGAGTTTTTACCTGACTTCCTCTTAGTTTTCCAGCTCTAAGTTATAAAGTGATAAGAAATATGAAAATGAGAGCAAACACAGCATGTGTTCTACCGTGACAGTTTTTCCTTACACTTTATGGGTGGGGTTTGAAACTTTTCTTCAGTGCAGGGAAATTCCAAACACTGTTTGCAAATGGGAGCTTCTACCCTACTTGCCCATTTCCTTGTTTTTTTTCTTTTTAAAGCTGCATTTCACTGTGATATGGGCATTCACCACTTGCAAAGATGAAGCTATTGCTTTCCTTGTTTCCTCCCCTCTCCCCCTTTTCCTCAGAACAGATAGTGTGGAAGGTGGAACAAAGAAATATTGCTTAGAGGAAATTGGGAGATCTGCATGCAGAACCATGACACAATCTAGTCTGGCACAAAACGGAAACTAGACTGAAACTAAGGGAGGAGAAAAATACCATTTATTCTAATCAAACTACAGTATCTAAATAACTGGGAATTTTGCAGCACTCTAGACCAACAAGCAGGAATACAGCAAGTCTGGGAACTATGACCCCAGGCAGGACTACTAATCCTTCTGAAGTCCTCCAGCTCCAGAGATGCACCATCAGTAACCTGGGAGCCTTGAGACCCCTGTAGGGAGGACATTTGGAGCTTTCTGCTCCAAAGCCAGAGCTGAATTTACAACAGACACCCATAGACCTCTGGCTCTCCCAGATCACAGGAAGCAGGGTGGAAATCTTGAAATCACTGACTCAGAGGCAATGTGTCAACCACAGCTTCCTGGAAACCAGAGTACTCAGAATGTTCTCATGCTTGCATTTTGCTGAAAGTTTATAAAAACATGTAAATATTTGGGCTTCAACAAAGTGGTGCCTTTGAAGACCAAGACTTTGTCAAAGCGTTCCTGCCCGTCTCTAAACATGGCTAACTTTCATGGAAAGAAGGAAGTGGTCACTTGAAGACTTGGACACTTGCTCAGTATCAAAACAAAAATGAAAACACAAACATAACACTTTTCAAAAATTAATTTCTTTATCTGAGCAGCCACACTGCAGTCATCATAGGACAGACAAAATAGCAACTACACAGACAACTGGGATATGGCAGAGATTTACACTCTTTTACTTTCCTCCTAGCTTTCAGCAGCTAGTCAATAGTTCTTAGTGCATCCTTACTATGCTGAGACTGTGCAATAATAACATTATTAAGAAGTGTTACATCTGTATTCCCTGCGTTTGAACAGATATTGACAGCCTGCATAATGTGTAAGAGTCCTCTTTCCCCCTATCCTTTGTAAACCCATTGTTTGGAAATTCTGCATCCATCCATGTTGCCATGGTGACACCCCCATAACATCCATGACCTCCCAAGACACTTGGCACCTACTCATAATTCTGCACAGTCCACATCATCGAGAACTACAAGTAATTACCATATGGATTTGTAATTATTATTTTAGTAATTAAATATATATTGGAACATATGCACAATTTAAGGGACTTACCATAGACAAGAAAGTGAAGAGATATGAATTATACTCTTGGGTTGGCTGACTACTTGGTCAAGTTTGAGTTGCAGAGTTGCTGATAATTTACAACTCACTATGACTTCAATAGGAACTCTAAATGCTCCACACTTCTAAATTTCACGTCTTCAACCTCCCTGTCCTTAATTTTCCATTTTGCAGAGCAATTACTTTTCCAAATATTTTTTTGTGATTTCTATTCAGAATTAACTACACAATTACACAGTATTATTTTTACCTTTAATAAAGCACAGATTGTATAGCAATATAATCTACATGTTCATTATTTTCCAGAGAAGCATAAAGGTCCAAGTCAGAAAACAATGTTATGTCTTTAGCAACTCTGAATCTGTGAAAAGAAAATGAAAAAGCTTGGAAACTTCCTTTGCAAGTCACAGATAATACTCTAATTACCTCTTCCTAATGGACCCTTACTTCATTAAGGCTATTCTGGGACTAATGCATACCTGAAAGGACCAGCTCTGATGGATTTTTGTCCCTGTATATAGTCCTCTAGGTTTCAGCTGAGTGAAATTCATAAAGTGATCTTATTGTACCTTCCTATATGATGTATAAAGACAGGATTTACAAATGTGGGGAAGAAATGAGGAATTGGACATAAGTGAAAATTTGTCTGAAAATAAATGGCACAATTATTCAAACAGGTTATGTGTTTAATACAGACTTGTAAGCTATTTCTACCACCGGCTGTTTAACATAATGTAGTTAATTAGGTCAAACCAATAATCAATGGATCACCATCTACCCTGTTAACACCAACAGTCTGTGGTTTGTTATGGAAGGCAATATCCATGACAAAAAGAAATCACTTCACTGCAATAGAAGTTTGGCAAATTTGGCAACTCAAAAGGTGTCAAGTTGTACTGCAGGTGTGTTCAGAGAAGGCTTCAACATGAATGAAGTTAGTACTAATCATATCCTTAAACTTGCCTGGTATCCTTGCCAAGTTTCCAGATAGTGGATTGTGCACTTAGAGTGAGCTGTCCAGACTTAAAAACTGGTGTAGCAAAAGGGTCAGGTAAATTACTTGTAAATTTAAGTGAAAGGTGAAAGGATTAAGGATTTAAGAAAATCCATATTAAGTTCTCTATTGTGCTAGTGTAAATACAAAATAACACTTTCAGAAAAGTTATTTCAGACTCATTCTTGCTTAACTGTGACAAAAATCCACTTGTGTCACTCAAATTCATTTAAACTCAAGACACGAAGCTGTGCACCTTTTTTGTTACTAAAGGATCAAACTATGTCAGGTTTTTTACAATTTAGTGCTTGTTTCAGATTGCAGGCTTGGAACATGATATTAAAAAATATTCAGTGTCTATCGTTTTAATTCAAAATATATGCATTATTCATACCAAAAGTTTAATTGAAGTCCCTGGAATGCAAAAGAGATACAGAGGGTTATTAACATCACGAATGTAAGGCTTAGCCACAAGATAGAGAAGAAATAGGAAAGCTGTCTACTGTCATAAATGAGAAAGGTAAATGAGCTAGGACTCAAAAACACTAATAAGGACTAGAACCTGCTCCAAAGTATAATAATTTAACTGTGGGCCCAGCCTGTACCTTGCTGCACTGCAGATGTTCCATTAACATTCCACCAAAAGTGGTGGCCACTAGTAATGCAGTGTGGCCCAATAGACATATCTGTAATTTATTTAGCAGCAAATGGGCTAAAAATTCTTCATATCCAGAAGCTTCATCATTCTCAGGAAAAACAAAAAAACAACCAACAACTAAACCAAACTAATCAACCAAACAACACCCCTCCCCCCAAAAAAAACCCCACAACACAATAAAAAAACAAAACAACAACAAAAACCCCCATAAAAAAAACCACAACAAACACAAAAAAAAACCCAAAACAGCAAAAAACTAAGTAATGAGCAACCCATCAGATCTTCCTCCTTCATTTTTACATGTTTTCCATTTCCCAAAGCATCAGTCTATTCAGATGGCATTGGGATCTGTGGTCACACTATCTCCCTTTGCTCATTTTGTTCATTTCAACCAAGTGCAGCACATATTGAGCTGCTGCTGCTTCTTCTTCTTCTGTATGTTTGCTTTGGCTTTACAATCTCTTCTGCAGCTTTCAAGCTAGCAAAGCTACACCAAACATCTGTGTACATCTTTAATACAAATGTAACTTACCTATTATGCGTTAACTATTAGTTCCAAGAAACCAACATACACCACTGGAGACAAAATTAATTTCTTGAAAGTTAACTAGCAATAAATTCGATGGTACATTGTTAGAAAGAATAGTTATCCATTTCCCATTTAATTCTAATCTAACACTTAAAGATTACAAGCACACATGAATTATAATAAAGCCCAAACAGGAACACTATTATTAAAAAATTGGGCTACAACATTCACCTTGCCAAACAGATGTAACATTTTGATAGCTAATCACCCTAAGCTTTTTACTCTGCATCCACCCAAGTTTCATGCTGACCTATTAATTTTAATCACTTGCTGGTCTTCCATTTAATGGTTCAATGAATAACACACTGGTGCTTTTCTTTGCATAATCAAGAGGTTCTGTAAGCGAAATAACTTTTTAGACTTAATATACCAAAAGGTTTCTGTAAATGTTATAAACATTTCAACTTTTTATTAATAAAACCTTATCTAAATTATTTTTAACTAAGCTTTATGCATTTCAATAGACTTATGAATACATTACCTGCTCCCAACCATGCCATATCTGAATTCACATTCACTCTCCAGATGCATATCCTTAATAAGAATAAGGAGCCTAATCCTGTGAGATACTAACTCTTTTTCAAAGAAGAAGAAGCCATATTTTTTCAGCCCCTCACCAGCACACTCAACTTGCACTGTTTCCTTTCATGAGCTATTCATTCTTTTCAAGGACCAGGTCCTGTTTCCTGAAAGTCTGATGGGTTTAGGACTATAAACATACACTTTGAGCACTAAAATCTACATTGCTTCCTAACTCCCACTGAAAAGAAAAACTCCTTTGATTCAGCCAACCAATTTTGTGGCCTTCTAGAAAAAGGTGTATTTATAATGCATATTCTTAACTAATACTTTCTGTATTCAAACAGCTCATATGCATTTTTCTTCCACCTGAACTACTATGATTTCTCTGCACATCCTCCCTTGTCTGAAAGTCAGAGAGAAATTTTTTAAAAATTCTGAGAAGAAACATAACTGTTATTGTACTTATAACAGCCAAGATAGAGCAAAATCAAGGGAGCTGAACTTTAACACCAAAACCATGACGAAAAAAGGCCATTCCTTGGCCATTTAGAGCTGCTCAACAGTTAAAATTCCCCTTTCACAGAAAATTCTGATATTTCAAAGAATAATTCAGTCTTGTTAAGCTTTAAGGGGAAATTTATTTTTTTTTTCTCTACTAGAATAATGATCCAGATCCTCAGGTTCACATCATGAAAACTACAAATCCAGAAATTTAACTCAATTCTATCTAATTGAGCCCCTCCTCTATGTTTAACCAGCCAAGCCTCTTTGAAAGCTCTCTAGGTTTCCATGCTTTTGAAGTCATGGTAGGTAATCAAGGAATGCTAAAAGTATCACTTTGAGCAGCTCTTCTTCATGCTTCCAGCCCCCCTGTTGTGAAGCTTTGAATCAACTGGATTTTTGCTATGAGCCAGGAGCCAAGATTCATCCTACACATGAATCCTACACATCTTTGCCTCAGAAGCCTCAAATCTCTCTTGTCACAGTAGCAGCTCACAGGGACGGGACTGCACCATAAACATTCCTCGTGGCAGCTTCATGAGGTAGCACATAGGATCCTAGACAGTGAACAGAGCCTTCAGAGTTGCAGGAATTAACTGAAATTTAATGTTCTGAGATATAATTCATAATCATTAAAAAGTAATAAACTTTGCTGGTTTGCAAAATTTATTATTAGGTATCTGTTCCTCAGTCCATAGAAGTTCCTTGACTGGTAGTCTTGACCACAGAGCTCCTTTTAGCTGCAGAGTGGACACAAGACAGAACTGGGGATGGTAGTTGATTTATTTCCATGTGTGTCAGAGCCAGACTCAGAATCCGGTAGAAACTGGATGAAGATTTCTTTAAGCCTAGCTGATGGTGTTCATACACTGGAGGAGGACTTGGACTGTCTTGACTACTGAGCAGCCATGACATGACTACATGTTTTAATCCCATTTACAGCAGTTGGAGAGGATCCAGCAATCTAGAGATAAAGGGCTACAAGTGACTTAACATAACCATTAAATATGTCCTATTGTTAGCAGTACTGAAGATTAATGAGTAAAATGAAAGTGAAAAGGTAACACTGGTAGGTGACAGTTCTACTTAATCAAAGAGTCTCTGGGGCCTGTAGAAGTATGTCAGGGTCACAGGGATTTATTTTCTTCCTCATTTATGTAGACTCATTTGTTCTGCAGTGGTGGTATAGAGAGTCTTCATGTTTACACTATACAAAAGCTGTATTAGAAGGCAAGGGCAAAGGTCTCATACTAATAGCTCTAGCCCATGTCAGTCCTTGCTCCTCATAGTCTTCCTTGCTAGTTTTGGATGACTTGCTGAGGCAATTCAAGAACTAAACTTAGCTAAATCTAAGGGAAGACAATAGTCTCCCTCTGCAATCAACAGCAATAAATAAGTACATAAAATTACATTTAATTTACATTAAGGTACCTCACACCTTAAATGTAATAAATTATACAATATAGGGGTCTCTAATAATCCATTGACCAAAGGGTAGGATTAGGCTCTTCTCATTCAAGTACTTCAGCAAGGTACTGAAGTACAGTTAGACTGGATGAAGATTTAGGCTATGGCTCAGAGGAGTACCAAGCAGAGCTGGGAGCTGAGATACCAGCACAATATAAATCCATTAACTGAGAGTCTCATACTTCATAGTCTGTGAAATGGGAGTAACTGTACTTCCTTATTCTACACTGCTACTCAACTATACATATTTAAAATTACTCACTCAGTCCATGAGAACAAACTTTAAATCACTACATGCTATGGAAGAATGCTACTGTATGTATTTAGAAGTGTAAAGATATCCAAATTAAAGGATACTCTTAGAAGTAACTTCATCTAAATTTTTCAAGGCAACTATTTATTCTTACACTTCGTATGTTGTATACTTGGGCGAGAGACCCCCAGTATGTAATTTTTTTAAAATAGGAAATATGCAATGTAAGGAAATATCTACTTTAGAAAAAAAAAAATAAAAAATTAAATTGAGTTACTTGAAAAAACCTCTTCCTAAAGGCTTATGAGAAGAAATTAGTTACTATTTGAGAGGCACTGATTATGCAGATAAGTGCTCTTGAGTACTTCCATGAGGAAATTAATAACTGCATATTCAAAAGAACTGAGGACTACTTGCATAAAGGCTTTATTAGCAGGCTGCCCTCCATAACAAAATTGTTAACTATCTGATCCTTTTTCTCTTGGCTAAATTAAATCAGACATGAAGGACATAAACCCATACTACGGGTCACTGCCTGAAATTCCCCAAGCAACAAAGTGAAGAAAACTATTGAAAGTCAGTGGCAGTCGATGATACTTCCTGCTATAGAAAGGACAAGGCACTACAGAAACAGGGATAAGGTTCTGAGCCTTAACAAAAACAGGGAACTCAGAAAGCCCTTCTAAAGGAAACTTATTTTCCTCAGCATTCAAACAAATGTAATTTGGTGTAACTAACAATCCAGAATGGTTCCTTTGGCAGGATTACTGTTTATACTATGGTAGATTAAAAGTACTTATGTTGATTCCAGAAACAGTAAGTAGGTTGCTCAAATTGCTTTGACAAAAAATGCAATGATTATTCAAATTCACAACTAAGAATTTAGTAAGTGCCTCTTTTTCCCTTTCTCTTAGTAAGAGGGCATAGGAATAAAAAATATTTTTTTTCAGGTGTTTTTCAGTGGGTACCTAGTATTTAAAATATCTGTTTTCTGAGGAATGATAAAGCATTCACAAAAAATTAGGAATATGCACTTACTAATTTGGAATAATCATATTATGCTCTAGCTTTACATTCTGAAAATATTTTTAAGTCATTCTATTTTAAGTCATGTGGTTCAAAACCACAGAACGAAGCTTCATAACTAGTGTATGTTACACCTGGGAAAAGTTCCTTGATGAGCAAAGCTAGCTGTTAAATGGGGAAAAAAAATCACATTGATTATGGTCATGAGTCCAAGACAAGCTTAATTAAAATTAACAGAAAAATTTCAAGTGAAAGAAAATAAAAAAGAGATCACCAAAGTGTTGTCTCTTAATCACATTATGGAAATTTTCTCTAATTGATACCAGTCTCATGTCACTGTAACTAAAACAACCTACAGATCTCAGCCTATAAATATCATTTCACATTATCAGCTCTGGTGCTTAAGTAAGAGATGGTCCTTTCTCCTTCCTCTACTCCTTCCACAGATTTCTACCAGGACTGAGGGCTCTGTTCAGCTTTTCTCTGGTGACTTTTCTTTGTTTTTCCTGAAAACTATGCGTGGTGTTCTGTAGAGGGGTTTAAGGGACAGTGGATATGGAAAATTACTAGAAGCCTATAACCTGGGCTTCAAGCTAACTGAAAACATTAAGGCAAACAACCCAGAGATAATTGGCTAGTGTCTATTTAAAGACATTAAAGAAAACAGCTAAGAGATAGTCGGCTAATGTTCAATGTCAACCAGAGACAGATCAGGAACAATATCAGAGAAGTATAAACTCCCTGGCACCACTTATATAACTCCTTGGCACCGCTTCAGCAACACCTGCACCACTTCAATAGCAAAGCTAAGCTTACGACACCGCGCGTGGACACAGGCTCACCACCAATCAACGATTTTATTTGCCGCGTGAAACTCAGCATGTAACCAATCATAAATATTGTTTATTCGCGTGCACCTGATAAAGCATACTATATAAGGAGCTGTCATACTTAATAAAATCGGAGCATTCACCTTACCTCTATGAGTATCGTGTGTCTGTCTCTCGCCTCCCAGCAACAGTGTTCCAAGACAGAAGGTAAAGTAGAGGCAGCAACTCTATCTGTGGCTCTTCCACTGACTTACATTATCTGACTGGGCATGTCACTTCTACCCTTGTTTCCCTTTCCAATTAAATAAGTGTGTTTGAATCTTCCTTAACTTTACAAGACATTGCTCAGAGAAAGTGCCAAAGAGTATAGCCAGCCCAAATCTACATATTTTTACTTACATGATATCCAGCTGGTTTCAACTGGAGTTAAAGGAGTAGAGCTGTACAATTTCTATTTAATCTCTGTTTTCTTTTTTTCCTCACAAGCTTCAAGGGTTCTCAAATGTTGAGCAAACCAGTGTCACCAGAAAGCTATCCAGCAATTACTGGAGAACGGCAAAGTACTAGACGCAAGCATCAAAGCCTTAAGAAAGAACAGTAATACTGCACAGGCACTGACTGCTTCTTCGTGCTCATGTATTATGAGTGATTTGATTACTCTCATGACAATCTTTCAGTGCAAGAGTTCTTTGGCATCAATATCTCTACATACAACATCTTCCCCAAAGAGTCCTACAGTCACAATTCCTGCTCATAAAATCCATCTGTCACCTCTCTCGAGACATTTATCAAGTCCCTTCTCTGCTTATGGTTGTTGGTTTTGTGGGAGTTGTTTGTTTATGTTTTACTTTGTTGTTTTGTTTGGGTTTTTTTCCAGGTTTTTACTTCAATTCTGTTCATAAAACACAAGTAGAAACTAACTCTGATGTCTCTGGTGAGACATAAAAATGCATCTGCACCAAAGTTGACTAAAAGTTAGCAACCAAGATTCAAAGCCTACTGAACAACAAAACTAAACACTGCTATTCTCATGACAGAGTCTCTGTTTTCACTTTCTGACATAAATTCCTACTCGCATATATTAGCAGTGAAGCTGTGGTCAGGCTGGTGCTAATAAGTTGGCAATTATCTCTGATACAGTTCTGTTCATCAGATGGTGCTCTTTAACAGATTCCCCCTGGTGCTACTAAAACCTCTAAATGGCAATAAAGATGGTGCTTCGTCCTGTTAAGAACTGAGTTTGTTTGAAGTTTCAGACAGCTCTGAGTCTGTGCTACCTGCAGCTAGGGAAAGGAGCAGAGGCATTTGTGTCTGTTATCGTCTCCTCCTGATTTGTCTCCTTGTGGAATAGTGCACATAATAAAAACAACAGCTAATGAAGAGAGTTTGGAATTTCTCTTCTAAACCCAGGAAATGTGACAAAAGGGTATACTTCCCATTAGAGTATTAGAAAAAAGGATTTGCCAACTAATTTAACATCACTGCTTCACTTTAATTAACCACTGCTCCAATTAATTATTAAGTTTTTTTAGTTAGGAAAGTCTAAATCTTAAGCTGATTTCAGAGTAATGTTCTGCCCAATGTACATGATAATAGTCTTTCCATCTAGGCTCATTATACATATTGTAACAAGCCACTAATTAAAACAGCAAGTCATGCATAGCTACATTCATTACACTGTCATATTCCCAGAGAAGAGGTGAAATTCCTACATAGTCATTTTTGGTTTTTTTTCCTGTTAGGCTCTCTAAACTTGAATACCCCAAGAACTGAATGGAATAAAGATCAGTTAAGTATTAGAAATTTTTATTATTTTATTGGAAATGGCAATGGTAGCAATAACAACAGCAGCTGAGCTTCCTAAAGGCTTGTAGTAGCTTTTCACATCAAAATTGCTCTGGTTGAACCTGAAGAAGGTCTGTGGATATGCAGGTGACTTATAGTTCAGAAGAAAATAAGAGAAGGCCTGTTACTCATTCCTGTGAGTAAACCCTCTCCAGCTCCTTTGTGTGCCAAGGTGAGAAGGCAGGGAGTAAAGCACCCCCAGCTCCTCCCAGGAAGGGTCTCTGGTGGGGCAATAGTGGCTACAAAGGAGAGAAGGGTAAATCAGTAATGTTACATGAATAGTTAAACAACTGCCATTCCATATTACAAATACATATAGCAGCTGATGTTAGAAAAGCAAGAAGAGAAACATTGTAGAAATAGTCCACAAGTGTTGAAAGGGTAAGAAAGTTCTGGAATAATTAAATCACTTAAGTCTTATAGAGGATGACACTTCATTTGAGTTGAAACACAAAAAATTAAAGAGTCATGACAGGTAATTCAAAATACGCTACATTTCCAAGAAATATTTGTAATATTCATTTGTTCTACTCCAAGCCAGAGCCAAAAAAGTCTTGATGGGTGTTTTACAACATCAATTATAAAACCTCAGTTTTGGATGGAATACCTCTTAATATGAAAATCAGTTCTCAGCACTTGATAGATGCTGTATTGTTTCAATATAGAATACAATAAGAGTTTCTACCTTACATGGTCAGCTATGTCTGATTACACCCATGGTTTCTTCTTTTGTATAATTCTTTCTTCTTAAAAACAGCTGAATCAAGTAAATAGAGTGAGAGATACTACAGATGTCTTTTCATTCTCCTTACTCTTTTAGAATAGATACTTCTGAATGCAGCTAAGATCACAAAATATATCCTCAAGAAACAGCATTCTCAATCTTTAAATGCCAGTGTACACAAATTATACAAGAGGAAAATGCCAGGGTTTTGCAGTACAATCAAAATCCAAAGGTATTTTCATTTGAACCTTCCGTAGCATACTATTTACTCTGAAAGTAATTGAAACCTTGGACTTGTGCCTTGCTTAGTAAATCAAAAACTAAAATTGCACCTGTCTAACACAAGTGCCAGTTAGAAATATCCTTATAAAAATGCATTTCATTAAAAATTATCTTTAACCAAAATAAAAATGCTTAATGGAATTACTTTATTGATAAGCTTTCACAGGCTGTCCTGGTGGCTCTTGTGACTTCTAGGTTTTCCCCCACAGAGCTGGGGAGGTCGAAGCCCAACAGCTGAATATTGTTTTCTGGGTGGTTTCCCTGCCACAAGCCTGTGCAAGACCAGACCATGTTGAGGTCCTGGAAGTGCAGCTGGAGGCAAGTCCTTCCCTGTTCTTTGTGGTGGGAACTGAATGCCTTCAGCTATCTCCTCTTACATGTCAGAAAGCCCAATAAATCAGCAGGATAATCCTGGAGGCTCATTGCATTTGAGTCACAGCAGTTCACGCTCTCTAACTTCACCATCCCAGACCATAACATGCAAAAAAGCATAAAAAGACTGGTAGATCTGATAAAAGATTCAAAGATCTCTTCAACTTTGTAACATCAGTCATCAGCATCCAACAACAAATTAGGTCATATACCCAGACTGCATTCTGTGTTCAAAACACCACGGCACTGTATCTCTTTCCTTTTTTTTTTTTTTTTTTTTTTAATTTATTAATATTTTAAAAACCAACATGTAAGAGACAGTCTGTGTTTGCAGGACTCCCAGAGAAGTTTTCAGGCCAATAATTGAACAGACATTCAAATTTCAGCACGTTAAGCTCAATTAAAGAATTGGCATTTTTTCAGACCCTTTCTCATGATCGCTCTACAATGCAATAAGGAAAAGTCAAGTACATTTCTGAGTTCTACCTGCTGCCTTTCTGGGCCAGCAAGAATTTGCACAAAGTCACTAATTTGTAGACCAGAGGGTGACATACAACCACACCACCTCTTCAAGGCAATTCTTACTGCCTCGATGGATCCAGCATTCTTATTACCCCAAGTAAATAGCTGCAAGATTAAATCAAAACTAATGGTAAGCTACAACAAATGTAATAAAAATGTTGCACTCTTCAGGATTCCCACTGACACAAGAACTTAAAGTCCGAGAAAACTGAAATGTTTAAGAGCTGACTGATTTAACTTAGATTTCCTGTTCTGGTGTAACAACAAAAAAATAAATATATATGTTTATATCATAAAAGCCCTACAGATTTTTAAGGAAAACAAGAATCAGTAATACAAAGAAACCAGGTAAAATAAAGCATAGGAATCTTTGAGGTAGAGAAAATGAATCTGCATTTGAAGCAAGTTTTTGAATGGAGACCAAGTAAGATAAAGAGTGAGTGCCAATACATCCCCTGAAGGCCTTAAAAGCAAAGAAATACCAAGCTCTGGAAATGACTATATTCTTTATGTTAAAGGATGAAAAATAAATTTAATTAGTTAGCAAAATGTGGTTTTATTCCGTTTGGAGTAATTTTCCAATACATTAACTTTCTCATTAGGATTCAGTTTTGTTCTGCTAAACAAAAGGAACTCCTTCAACCCCTGTGGCATGAAGCATCATCTAGAAGATGAGTTGTGCCCCAAATTACTGCAAATAACGCAACATAAGTTGAACCAAACAGAAGAACTTTGGGAGACAAGCCCAGCCTGACTGAGCTGGCAACCAGCATAATTAGCAGCATCATTCATTTGTCAAAAAAACCCAAACCAATTTGGAAGTAGTGACTAACTAGTAGAAAGGAAGTTGGAATAGCCACTGCATTTTTGATCCAGTCCCTCTTTTTCCTTTGTCTTCCATATGCTCCCTTAAGATTGCTCATTCTCAGCAATGTTTTAGGATGAGATTAAATGCAACAGTGTTGTTCTAATTAATTTTGCAACTTCAGATACTTAAGTTATTTGCAAAAGTCATCTACCTACACCCCTTGAGCATATATAAATGAAGTTATTTAATTTCACTTCATCTACCTCTAATTTAAATGGCTACTCAAACAAAACCAATGTTCTATATAGGGTTTTGCAAAAATTGCTTACATGTCAGTTTATGTTACACTAGCATAATCACCAGAGTTTGATGAAGTCTCCATTTAAATCACATGAACATCAGGACTCTCTCAGTACTGCTCTATGCTGCTTTTAATGCAACAGGACGTTTAGGTTAGATACCAGGTAAAGGTTTTTCACCCAGAGGATAGTTGAGCACTGGAACAAGGTCCCCAGGGAAGTGGTCACAGCACCAAGCCTGCCTTGTTCAAGAAGCATTTGAATGATGCTCTCAGGCACATGGTATCATTCTAGGGGTGCCCTACACAGGGACAAGAGTTGGACTTGATGATCCTGATGGGTCCCTTCCAACTCAGCATTTTCTATGACTCTATGATTCTATAGCTCTGATTTTGAGTTTTCACAGGTCCATGAAATGAGTTATTTTGGTCTAGGGTTTTCATCTATAGAGAAAACAAAAAAATAAAAGGAAAACAACTGATAAATTTCTACCTAAACTAAAAACAAATAAAGAAAAATGGGGGGTAGTTGGATATACCAGCTGCACTTTCAAGCTGAAACAACCTTCAGGCAAAATACAATTTGGGAACAATTGCATTGAGTTTAACTTAATTATGTTAATAATTTAGATAACTAATTGCAAGAAGAGCATGGCTGGCATCCGTGAAGCAGAGCAAATCTAGCAAGGAGACAGATGAAAAGCTTGTTTGTCCCTGTGGGACAGGGAGAAACGAGAGAAGCAATTACCAACTGTAACACAGGACAACTTCAGCTGGGAGAACGGCAGGGGAAAAATTGTATGTGTCAAAACAAATGTTCCTACTAACTCCATGAATTTTAGGTTTGTCTTTTGAAGGTATTTTACAGGATTCCTGACTTAGGGTGTCTGCCAGTAAGGAAGCTATGTATTATTTAACTGCCTCCAAAAGCAATATAGCAATTATCTGTTGACTGAGAGGGCTGTTAACTCCCTGTACCAAAACAACCTGTGAGGGGCGGACAAACATGGACATAACAAAATTTCTTCTGTTTTTTTCACCCTGGCCTTTATTATGATCAAAAATGAGAAAAAGAAAAAAAATCTGGTTCCTAGGTTCAGTTCAAAGGCAAGTCCTACTGGAATAAATTTTGAGAAGTACTATCAACTGCAGTCTGCATTAACTCTCCTTTACTTTTGACCTAAAAAAAATAATCAATCAAGTGCTCAGTTACTAGCCAACTGGTCCAATAATTCCACAGTTTTGTTCAAGTAAAGAGGAAGGAAAATCTTATTGAGATGTTATGCTGTATGGCTGTGATTCATAGCTTAATTTTTATTATTATGATTATGCTTCAGTACAGAAGTGTTGTGAGAGATCTTTTCAATATAGTGTGCCAGGACCACATCCTTTCCTCTAGGTCTCTCTCTCCATTTCTTCAGTGTTCCTGATGAAACCAAGGACTGGTATTCACAAAAATCATAAAATCACAGAATGGTTTGGGTTGGAAGGGGCATTTGCAGGTCATCTAGTCCAACCTCCGTGCCATCGACATGGACAACTTTTACTACATTAGGTTGCTCAAAGCCCCATCCAACTTGAGCTTGAACATTTCCAGGGATGGGACATCCACAACTTCTCTGGGAAACAACTTCCAGTGTCTCACCACCCTCATTGTAAAGAATTTCTTCCTTATGTCCAATCTAAATCCACCCACTCTCACTTTAAAAACATTTAATTTTGTCCTGTTACCACAGGCCTTGGTTATTTAAAAAAGCTATTTGCTTTCTCTCTGCCTGCCCTACAGAAACTGTTCTAGCTAAAGGAAATAGCCCTGTGTCATCTCTGCCCTTTTATTCCTCTGCTCATGATCCATCATCTACTGTACTTTGTAGGACAGGTCTCTTTATGTACTTTATGGCCTTTGTACTTTATGAAGCAATTCTAAGTATTTATGATTTTAGGTTCTCAGTTACTAAAAAAAAAACCTGACAAAAATCTCAAGTATTTTTTTCAACACTGAAAAACCTTTAACCACATAATGGCCTACAACATAGTTTCCCTCAGAACTACATAGCACCTTCCCAAATGAGACTGTTACATGATTCTACACATATTCTAGATCATTTTTTTCTCCTGCCTTTTTTTTTTTTTTCTGTTCTGCCTCGTAATTACTCAAGAAATGCAGAAAATGAAAAATGCTTACAAAAATTTGTTCTCTACCAGATCTGAGTACAGAAGTGGATGGCAAAGAAAAACTTTATTTGTCCTTTAGGACTTCCATGATGGCTAAGATCAATCATTCCACATGAACTCTGAAGGTACTGGTATTCAGGTACTTGTACATATACACATGCATAATACAGTAGAGAATCTGTGCATATCTTTCAAAAGTTCACTACAAGTAATTCTTCACCTTTTAATTTTGCATCATTCTCTCATTCTTTCTTGCTGGCGCAAGAACAAACAAACAACAACAACAACAACAACAAAACAACAACAAAAATCCGAAACCCAAACCCCCAAAAAAATCAAAAACAAAAACAAAAGTTAAAAAATCACAGGCTGCCTGAAATTATGCAATTTGAAATGATAGCTTTTCTAATCTCGATGTATATACATACAGAGTGCACAGGTGGATGCATAAACCTCTGATGTATCTATGTATCTAATATGTATTTAGAGCATTATTAAACCACGCAAATTTATTTGATATTGATGACCCGAATTTACAAAATTTAAACTACTGAAGTTCTGAATCCCTCACTTAACTATTTCCATTCAATATGAAATTAATTTTCTTTCCCATGTATTAAGAAGTTTAAAGACCTTCCTGTCACTAATTACATCCTCTCCTAAAACCCACAACACCACAACATCACATAGGTTGTCCCCGCGTTCTTCTATGAACTTCCAATAACTGCTCATCCTGGTTGAGAAAGCATTTTAACCTGCAAGTCAGTATTAGCAGGGGCACCAACTGCATTTGTTACTCTCAGGTGAAATTTCATGCCATATATCCAGCACTAGGCCAGCTGTGAAGGCAGCACACACCAATTAAACAACAGTGGGCAGGCAGGAGCTATTTGTTTGCTCATAAACACATCTTTTAGAAGCCACTTAGCAAGACTCTGGCTACAACAGTGCCCTAATTCCCAGAACTTTTCTTATTAACTGCATAAAGGCATCAATGTTAAATCTGCAGCAGAATATATCTAAGGCTGTAGCCCTTTATAGCTTGCCAATAATCCTCATTTAGTGGGTCAAAGAGCAAAATCATACTAGGAAATTTCAGAAAGCATCAAGTTCTGCCTATTTTTTCCTTTGACAGCAGAGATATTATTTTGGTTTTGACCTCTGAGACTCCTCCAGAGGTGCAGAATAATGTAATAGCACTGTAGAGTCTGAGCGTACCTTTCACTTCAGCTGTCAGTTCAGTGAGATCAGAGCAGTGCAACATAGCTAAAGCTAATTAATTTGAGTCACTCTTTCAGAAGGCTCTCACCTTGTATATAGAACTGTATTAGAGGTGATTTTAAGGGATTATATTTGCCTTAAACAGATTCATAGAATCACAGAATCGTAGAATGGTTGAAGTTGGAAGGCACCTTAAAGATCACGAGGTTCCAACCTCCCTGCTACGAGCAGGGACACCTCACACTAGACCTGCACAAAGCCTCATCCAACCTGGCCTTGAACAGCTCCAGGGGGCTTCCACAACATCCCTGGGCAACCTATTCCTGTGCCTTACTGCCCTCATGGTGAAGAAAAGGGAAAAGAAAATTAATTTCATATTGAATGGAAACAGTAAAGAGTGAAGGATTCATGCTAAACTGCATGGACTGGAGAAAAAAATGTTATTTAAAGATCAAAAAGGGAAGAAAATCTTCTCTAAGCATCTTCTAGGAGCAGAGATGACAAATTCCACACCCTCCTAGCATTTCAGAGTAAAAATCAATAAGACATAAAATAAGATGCCTTCTATAAACTAAAGAAAATTACAAGGGCAAGCATCAAGAACGAGAAAACAGTCTTCAATATATAGATAGCTTAAAGGTTTCTTTAAAACAAGACAAGCAGCTGGGCAGATTAAGGATGAGAGAGAATGCTCCAGTTCAAACAAGCTAAAAGAAAGTAGAATATATTCCTTTTTCAATCCCTAAAGACAGGATTAAATAAATGTTTCTACTATAAAAGTTTTCCTTTCCCCTATTTCTTTAGCATTGCACACAACTTTTAGAGGAGAGGCAGGAGTAATAGAAGCACCTAGTTTTGTTGTCATATGCTCTTGATGACAGGCCATCTCCAACCCCAACTCAGGATTTCCCAAGCCAAATCTATCGTGTGGCAGAGTAAGACACAGGCAACTATCTGACTCTTGCAGCAATTATTTATACTGTTTTGCTAAATTCTATTTTCAGACGAGTATCTCCAGTGACTAAAGAAAAATGATAGTGAAAAAGAATTAATTATAATCCCACAAATGAGGAAAAAAGTTAAGAAAGAGAAACTAATTGTAAAAAGGGCAAATAAGTTCCTTTATTCTTTCTAAAACTCTTTCTTCATCACAGAGCTCCATTAGAGGAGGCTGTGGATGAGGAGGGAGAGGTGAAGGAGGATCACATTCTGCAAAGCACTAAAGAAACCAGAAAAAGTGAAGAAAGCATAGAAAAGTCATAAGGAGCTCCAGCTAAAAGAGTGAAGAAAGGACAAATTAGTATGACAGAAATAGCACATATCTTTCCAAAGCCCATTGCAAGTAATAGATTGATCACCAACAAACCCTTTTCATTCATGGTATTTCAGTAGTTGCCTGACAGTCCTTAAAAGCACCACCTGTTTATCCCCAGCAGAAATCAGAATGATACAGTAGAAAAGAGAAGGGAAACAGCCAAGGTTTATGCAGGGGTTAGAGGCTGGATGAGTGCAATAAATTATGTCTCTGTAGGTGAGGGATCCCAAAGAAAACCAGTGGTGTAAGGAGCTACATTTTTCTCTGATCTTCTCCACAGTCTACACTACCAGAAGAAATTGAAAATAAGGCATTAGCTGTGCTCGGGCACCTGACTTATAATTCACTGAAAAGCAGTTCCACAGGGAAGGCTTAGTCAAAAGTTTTGCTGCCCCCACAGCTTAGGCATGCTTCAAGTGGAGAGATCAAGTCACTGGAGAGACTATGCTCTTCTGGGCCCCTCTCCCACAGCTCACGGTGCTCCTGTCCCATCAACAGCCATTCTGCCGTGCAAACATTTTCTGATGCCTTTTTCTTCTAGAGGAGAATCCCCAAGGAAGCACCCTTCTTCATTTCGGATGCCTTGGCAGCTAGGCCAGGGGACAAGGGCAATTTCCCTGCACGGTCCTGCCAGTCTCCCTACCCAGGCAGCAGCACAGGCCTCCCCCTCACACAACATCCTTTGGCTGCAGCTTTAAAGCTGAAGTCCCATTTATTGCACTGCAGTTTTACAAACAACGACTGCCTGGGGACAATGACCTGCTCAATAGAGACAAGCTCTAAATGTGGCCCATGATTTCATTCACTGGAGCTGAAAAGCAAAGAGGAGACACTGAGCGGCTTTATAGCAAAACAAATCATTTGACTTTTGGATCACTAGAGTGCAGTGACACAAGGCAGTAAAAGCTCAGCAAGCCTTCTACCTGGTAGCTGTTCGATGATCTGATATTGACGTAATGATGTTTACTTTATTCTGGATGATGAAAAAAATCTAACTCACACCTGGCAGCCCTGCTGGAAATCCCATCAGAGAGGGCAGAAATTAAATGGATGTAGAATGTCAAAACTGTATTTTCCCTTGTAAAGATCATTTTTCTGCAATCAGCACTGAGAAGTAAGGAGGGCAGGGAAAGCACATATGCACTGAGAAAAACTGCTGATCCACATGTGTAGCATGAAAAATTCAGGCTTGATTATTCTGATTCCTTTTATGATCAAAATAGGAAAAAAGATCTTTACACCAGAAGATCAGCTGGCATAAATTGGCTTAGCTCCATTTAAAGGAAAAGGATTTTGCCAGCTTACATTAGCTAACTGTCTACATTTTATCAACACCGTCTAAAAACATCTTTGTTTTTCTCTCACTCAGAGAAGGTACTTCCAACATACTTAAGATTAATTCAACTTTATTGTTCCTACTTCAGAAAAGAGTGTTCTTTTGAAAACCGTTACGAAATAAAAACAAAAGGAAGGCCTGTGACATGTACAGCTTCTTCAGTGCTGTGTGATTATAAACAGGATTAAGACCACAACAGGAGGAGACTGAAAGAATATGAATAATAGTTCAGAAGAGCAGCAGAGCATGACAGATATGTGTGGGGAAACAGGTGAAAAGATGGAGTTAAATGCTAAGTCTTACCCAATTAAAATCTGACCAAGTTGCATGTATTTAAGGCAAGAAGAAAGGCTTCAAAAATATCCATGAAATTGGGGTCGGGGAGATCCCCAAAACGGAGAAGACCAAAGTACAACCTTCTATTCTGATTGATTCCAATCAGAGCTTCAACAAGATCTCCCACATCCTAAGCGTGCACCTTATCACCTGATTAATTGTGTACAGTCAAATAATCCTCTCATTTGCAAGAGAAACTGCAGCTTGTATTTGCTGGAAAACCATAGTTTCTGCCATGCAATCCTCTTTTCATTCCAAGATAGCCAGGTTGTGAAATTCCTAAGCAACTTCAATTACTTGCCCTGAAGTAACAAAAATTAAATAAAAGCTGCATACAAACTCTACTAAGGTCTTACAGACTAGGCCCAAGTGAAAGTGGATTCTTCCAGGCAGAGAGTGATTCTGGCCTAAACAATGACTAAGGTAGCAAAGTCTTCATGCGTCATGAGCAGAATTTGTCCTATTGATAAATCATAATTTTAGATCTAAGGACATAAACTGATCAACAGCAGAAGCCTGAAATATGTTCTTCTATTCAAGTTCTGGTTGATCTTAAAAACTCATCCTCAGAATTATCTATAGTACAGAAAACGCTGAATAAGCTGAAGCCCTTCTGTTCTGTACTTCAGTTCTAAAGCAAGTCCACACACTGTGGAATGCAAAATGTTAATTCTGAGTTACCCAGGCCTAGATCTTCTTTGCAAAGTTGTATTTCAGATTCCAACATCAAAGAGAAAGTAAGGATCAAAAAGGTCAAGAGCAGACACAGGAAGCAGTTTCATGCTCCTCGGATGGCTTGTGAATTGTGTCTTCCCACTTCCGGGCCAAGACTCACAGACTTCTGGGGTCAGAAAACTTTAAAATAACCCATGTCTCAGGACTTCACTGATGGGCACATTTTATCCATTGGATTCTTATTTGGATGCAAAAAAAAAAAAGGAATTACACAACTTATTATATTGCTCTGTTCTCCAGTCCCTCACAGTACATCCTGATAATGCAATAACATATAAAATCTGTTTAGTGATATTCTGACCAGATATGGTTTGATCTTTTTTGTATAAGCAAACATGGTACAGGTACCTGCTGCTTCTACTTTTAGTCAGTTCAGATATTATGGTTTTTACAGTGAAAAGGAATTAAACTGCCTAGCAATAATCAAGTGTATTTCAATAGGCACTGCTGTTTCCATTTATAATTTTGTACAGATGACATTTTAACTATTCCTATTGTTCAGAGAGCAGTTTTCTTAATATTTCAGCCACATGCACTGTGCACAGATATATAGGACCAAAGCTGCACAGCTGATAACTATCAAACAAATCCTCCTCTTCCTCTGTCTCTTTCCACTTTCTCATACCACAAGCAATGTGGTTTGTGGTGGGATTTTGTATAACCCTGCTTTCATAGTTTAATTAAAGTCAGAGTGGAAGGAAGTCCAAGCTACAGGACTTCCTGAATGCAATTCAACGTGATTTATCAGACAAGATGGTTGAAACACCTCTTGGAAGACACCAGCTCTTGGCTCAGTCCTCATGTATTTTACAGGAATATCAGTATAACAAATTAACTTTGAGTTTGCTGATAGGACAAGTCATTCAATCAAATCCTTCAGACAAAGACATCTGCAGAGAAGCACACTGCATCACACAGTGCATGCCACAAGCCACACACATTAATATCTGCAAATAGGTTTCCTATTCCTGCGAGCATGCACCTCTACAGCCTGATGCCACAGTGGGAGAGATGTTACAAAATACCAGATATTAAATAAATACATATGCACAGCTAGTGCCCTGTAGTCCAAACATTTCTCCTAGTCAGGCAGATTCTGTTGATTTCCTATACAGTTTTGAAGAAGTATAGCAAACATACATTATTGGCTGCAAGGCTTATGACCAGGAAACACTTTCATTGTCAATCTAGGTAGTATATTTTTAATTTGCAACCTCATTTACAAAAGAAAGGCAACAGACAATATAAAAAGTATTATAATTAGAGAAAGAAATCTATCAGTTTTGTAACAGACTCTCTGTACAGTTACTCCTTTAAACATGCACACACATTTGCTACTGTACCTTAGCTTTTTCCCTTCATTGAAGCTTGGACAGAAGCAGTGTCAGTAAGTGTCTCTCATTTTTAAGTCAAATAAGACACAAATTAAAGTTTACTATTGATTTACTTTCAATTTGTTGTGCTCTATGTCTCATCATTTGTACATGATCTATTTAGGTTTTAAACTTCCTCAAATTGAGACTGTTCCAGCTGTTTCTTGATCTTTCTGTAAAACTTCCAGCTGATTATGGAATTGTGCTTGCGGTAAAGACTGATGCTGAATGGACAAGACATTAGCAAAGGTTTCGGCTGATTCATTTTTCTGTGCACCCATTACACAGTAAATACTTGCTAAAATTATACTGAAAGAGGGAAAGAAGTTACTGTTTTTAAGTTCAGGCAGGCTGTCCTTAGGACTTGAATTTATTCATAAAGAACAAAATCTTCACTGAACACTAGAACAACAGTTTGAATAAAAATTTACATGCACACTGGTATAAAGAACATATATCATAACAAAGGTCTTCTTATATACACAAGAAAAAAGCACCACAGACCAAAGCTCTTTTCTTTACAGACCCTCAAATGCATTTAAAGAAACATGCTGTGATACAGAAAAAACTATTGAACTTAAAAAAGGAATTGAATAATGGAAATTCCATGGGTTCTGTATTCAGGAGATTTTGTGGCTAGGACATCATAACAGCATTAAAAACTCTGACTCTTTGGGAAAATAAATCTTCAAGTCTATTGAAAAAAAACCCACTACTTGCTCAGAAACAGTTTCTACTGAGATCATAATAAATACTCCAGGGGACAAGATAAAGTAATTAATCCTTTTTCTAGTCTTTTTCTTAAATGTACTTCTGGTGAATATACTCCTAAGTCAGGTAGAGTCACAGATATCCAGATGTGGCAAGGAACAACCAGACACCATGTGCAGGGCCTGAGTCTGCACCTTGGACCATTTTTGTAAATGCACTCAAGCAATGGGTCACCTCTCTCTCTCAAAGGCAACAGTGCTCACACAAAGAGTTAAGAATATAAGATGGTAAATTTTAAGATCTCATTTACAAGGTATTAAGCTGCCTTGGTATTTAAGAAAACAGAATTTATACCTACTCAGTAGATAGTTACAATCATATCAGTGCATTCTGTGTGCATACTTGGAATGTTGTAAATGTTGTTTAGACATGAACTGCCAGATTGGTCAGATTAGATTTCATTCAAGCTCCCAGGCATAATTTTCTTTGGAACTATAGTATGAGTTGTATTTAAAATAAATCCACCAATGCATAAATAAGACAGGTACTGCAGGTGGCATGACTTCAGACTTGCCATGTGGATTGCTAGAGCTCTGGCACCTCACAGACACTGCAATAATTGCTGGTGAGCACTTGCACTTCTCTCCCCATCACAGACACTGCAGGTAAGGGGCTGACTGTCACGGTTCAGAGAACTGGTACCTTATGGCCTGTGCTGCCTGCACAGGTTTGAAGTCCTCAGTTTCAGTCTTTGTCCTTAGCACATGGTAAGGAAAAGAAGGCTCTTTCTAGTGCCCAAAGATAAGAGGTAAGTTTTTCACCCAGTGACAATGCCCCCTTCTGAGTCTACCCTCCTTTATCAGGATGGGCACCCAATTAGGCCTTGATAAAACATTAATGAAAGAAGAGATCTGTAGCAAAATGTATTTGTCACGGTTGTTTGTCTGTACACTGATAATGATTTGAGGCCCAGGAAGGAATTTCTTTGTTTTTAAGGTTCTTTTTTACTAAAAGCTCTCACATTTCTCCTTCAAGGCATCATTGCAAATTATATCTTCTTAATTGATTGCTCATATGGTAATCATTTTACACCACATTAAGTCATGTTCTAATTCGTTTTAATGCCCTCACTTTATGGGAACAAAATGTAGCATATACAGAAATTATTAACTCATTTGCATATTCAGTATACATACTTCTTTTCTGGAGTTAGGTATGAGGGTTGTGTATACATGAGAAATATAGAAGAAATATATGTGCATGAATGAGAAAAGCAACACAAGCCCAACTGCTACACTGAGAAGAATGAAGCTGAGACACCAATCCAGAAGGCATCCATTTCAGTTTGCTATTATGTACATCACTGAATGGCTTCTGATGCTTCAGTTGGGTTGAAAAACAGCAAGATAGAAGAACCTGGTCAAACACATGACTGAATATACCAGGGATGACAGATTCAATGAATTCTTTCAATTTAGGCAGATGAATCTGTTAGCGCTGCATCCCTGAGCTGCACAGTGACTCCTTCTGTGGTTCATTAAACCTTAAGGCACCTGTAAAAACTTCAGAGACTTGAAACTTTTTGTACACATTTTCAAAAAAAACCCATGATCTCAAGCCTTTATATAAAATATTCCCTTATAAAGTCCATAATAACAAGAATATTTGTCCTTATATGTCCTACTCAAGTACACTAAAGCATACTAATGACTGGAAATTGCATAGCATAAATTCAACTCCCAGAAGTTTGCATTCTTGTTGGTGGACCTGAATATTCCCAGAGCTACCATTTGGAAACAATTACTTTTCTGTCACTCACTATTCTCCTCCAGAAGGTCTAATGAGCTGTGTAGGACAACTTTCTGTCTTTGTCTTAGAAAGAAGCACTAATATCTTTTCATGACCTGATCTGACTTTTATTGCTGTACCAACATAGCTACACACTTCATGGTATCAGATTTTTGACAGAATTGTGTACATCACTGAGGACACTGTAATACTATGGAAGGACTGAGATAAGCTACAGTGATAAAAAACTTAATGAGATTTTTTCTTTTCTTCTGAATATGGAGGTTTAAATGTGTGTATAACTCGTGACAATTAAAAACTTTGTAAACAACAGTACTAATAGCACTAAAATACTCATCACTTTTCTTTCATTCATTAATCCAATACATAGGCAAATAAATAAATATATAAATACATGAAATTTTAAAAACTAAGAAACATCAGAAAAACATGAAAGGAGAAAAAACTTACAACATCCAGAACAGCTTTTTGATCTTCCCCTTCACTGCAGATGCAATCAGAGGGATAAAGGTGAAAGCTTGAAAGTATTTTTTCATTTAAAAAAAAACCAAAACACAACAGAAGTCTTCCATTTGAAGAGAAAAAAAAATCTACTTGTAAATGCTCCTTCAAATTTTTCTTGTCTTTCATAGAAGTTGTGATATGTGTATGACAGCAGAACTGAAATCTGGAATCTGTGCTTGTATGGCATTGACCTGGCACTCCTCGTTTGTTTTACATAAGATACCAGCCTCTCAAACAATACTAACTTTCATTTCCTGAAGATGAGCCTTTTCTGCTCCCTCTTCTCCAGTACGTGGAGTTTTCTGTGTTCTCCCAGCTATGGACAACTAAATGGATCCCACATCCTGTTCCACCCTCAACATTTTTGGATACCCAGTCATTTTTCCCCACTATCTCAACAGTTACTGAGCTCCACATTTCTACTGATAACTTGATCTGAGCTTGGTGAGAGAAGGGTTTGTATTAGTTGCAGTTAACTGACTCCCACCCAAGACTTATCTGTCAACTGTTTCCCCATTATAAACCCTTTCTTTATTCAACCATGATGCATTTGCAGCCCTAGTCATAACATATTAGTACAAAGAATGTCATCATGTAAAGGAGTAGAAAACAGTATTTAAACTCCACTAATTTCTATTTTCATGGTCATTCTCAAACCCTATGTCCTCATTTACCCTATTCAGAGAAAGACATGAATAACTTGTTTCTTGCATGAAGCTCTCAGCAACACAAGTGAATTTTTTTGTTACTGCACTCACAGTTATATACATTTGGTTAAGTAAGTAAACTGTTAATCTTTGCAGCAACCCTAAAACACTGTGCCAACCAAGACACACCTATAGGAGGATAAAAACACAATCTAGAAACTTGACCCAAAATATACAAATCACACAAGTCTCATAGCCCAGGCGAAAAGAACACTTCTCTGTTAATAATCCTCTACAAATGTAAAAGGTATTCAAACCAGGATTTTTTCATTGCCTCTGTCTCATACTTTTCACTAACTTGGAAGAGCTTCTCCTCATTACATGCACCGAAAAGGCTCTAGAAGGAATGTATTCTGTTCACAGGCAGTCTATGCATGACCTATTTCCCTAGTGAGTGGATGTTCCCATGCATCAATTTAAATTAAAACCTACCCAAAAGGGACTTGCTTCCTAGACACTGTATAATTTGACATTGGAAAAAATTATTATTTTCCTCTGTATCATGATTCTCCTAGGGCTGGAGGTGTCAGTCTCCTCAGCAAGCTTTTGTTTTCAGAACAGGCCAGCGTTGGTTTTCATTCCTCCTCAAACACTGCAATAAATGAGAATTTGTTGTTCTTCCCTCTTCCCATACTGACTTGCAACATAGCCCTTCAGAAAAATATGTAAGTTCTAAGCACTTGAAACTTGGTCATAACTAAGGTAAATTTACTAAAATGGTTGGCAGGTGGAGTAGTTGGAGGTGCTGGCAAAAAATAAAAATAAATTTATTGACATTTTCCAAAATGCCAGGTTATTCTTACTGCTTTCATTTCATTGAGATACTGAAAGGGTTTGATTTGCAGGGGATGAATGTCTAAAACTTCAAAAACTCAAGCCTGGAACAGACAGCACACAAATTGTTCTGAAATTTTTGATGCTGTATTTTAGAATTTCTGTAACTTTGTTGCTACTGTTCCTGCAGAGCATGTCAGTCCTAGAGTTTGTATTTGACTGAAGATTGTATCAAAGCTCATCTTGACACACACCTCAGGCAGACTTGAATATCTTTTGGCAGAAGATGAAGACGGAACATAAATTAGGCAGCAGAAGATAAAGGCAGCTCAACCTAGGCCCACAAAAACTTAGAAATTGGGCTTTCTGCAAAGCTATTTGACATGGTATAGCATTGTTAAAAATCACCTTTCTTTTTCATCCCAGCACAAAGTATAAAATGACAACTCTTTCCTGAAAAGACTAATGTACCTAGTCATGAGGAGATGCTGCTGTCAGCAGTAGTTGATTACTTACTATAGCATCATATGAAAGGTTTCAGTGTCTTTTAACTGAAGTAGAAAAATTTATATATATTTATGCTTATAGAATTAATATGTGATGGAAAAAAAACTCTGTCCAGATTACAAAGCACTTTGCACCTTATCAGCTACCATTAAAATGCATTAAATAGCTCAAATAATGATGCACACTTGACCTTCATGGTGCCTCAGCATTTCTAATAATCTCCATATTATATTCTAATATATCAATATTCATATTCTAATTATCCAGCTACTAACTTCAGGTCTTTGGAGTATTAAAAAAATAACAACAGTGTATTAATTAGTTCCAGCGATATGCTTTATGAACTTCAGAAAGTTCAGAGTGTTATTAACATTAGAGTATGTATTACAGTTTACCTAAGCTTGAAAGTTATTTTGCATTACAAAATTCCATTTACACTAATCAGGAATGGCTATTCTAAAAATTGTGCCATCACTCAGTTTTGCTATAGCTGCTTCATGACTCTCTCTTCTGTTGTAGCCACACAAATACCTAATTTTCCAAAGTAAATGTAATCTGTCTTGGCATCGATGCAAACAGCAAACCTCAGGAAACCAAATACAAATTATGGAGCTTCTTTTATTATTTTGGTAGTTTTTCATATATCTTCCCTCAGCCTGGTGAATTTGGATCAGATTCCCATAACCCCTTTCATGTTCTGCCCACAGGCAGGCACCACAGCCAGGACATTGCCACATGAGAAGGTGCTTCCACTACTGTCCCAAGCATTTTCATAACTCTCAACAAAACCCTCCACTTTCTTATAGAAGAGGGCTGTGTCAAAAGCATGAGAAAGGTCACTTTATTTGATGGGATAACTCTTCACCTATTTTGGTATCACATTCTCTCTCCACAGCTGGGACAAAAGACAGCAACAAAGTCCTACACTTCAGTACAAGACAAGCTAAAACAATGGCTATTTTGCAACTGGTATGCAATGATGTCATGCACATGGATGTTGCACAAGCTTGAATCACAAAAAAAGGTATCACACAGAAGATATGAAAACTGATGAGCAAGCCCAGATCTGAAGAACAGCAGTTAATAAAGGAAATGCTAATTTTGCCGAAACCAAGATGGCAGTCTTGGAATGAGGACGTATCTACATCTACCTTACAGAACAGTTTCTTCCAAATCCAATAATTTGTTTCAAGAAGTACAAAATTAAAATGTAAATAAAAGAAGAAAATTAGATTTCTTCTCATTGACCCTTACCTTCCAGTTTTTTTTTCTCTAGTTACTTGGCAAGTTAACCTGCCTTGATCTAAAGCAGTTATTCCTCAGGCAAATCCTTATTGAAAGATTACTACAATCATTTTCAGATGTGAATGAGTGATTAAAAAAAATTTAAAATAGTTCTTTATTTGACAAATTAGGTGAATTTTGTACTGGCCATAAGGCTGGAAAATAATATCCCTCTCTCACAAATCAAGTAATGAAGCCTACACAAAGACATCTCCTACTATTTTAGAATACCCTCTAAGCTGCCTTTGGCTTTTGGGAGGGTATCACTGCAAAATAAAGATGAAAAATTAGTCACATAAGTTTTCTTATATTTGTAATTCAAGTAAACCATGTCTATCGTAAAATGACTGGCCCATCTGATAGTGATAAAAAGCTAGAAAGAGTTGACAAAATCACTCTTTTTTTTTCAAGTAAAACATTTAAGTACCACTTCAGCATGAGAGTAGAAAGGAAAACAAGGTAAACTGCAAAAAGGTCTATGTTTATAGCAGAAAGATTCTTTTTGCAGTGTGAATTACATTTGCTTCTTCTCAAATGGTTCATATTTGGGGTGGGTGAGTAATGGTGGCAGCAAAAGGATGGAAATTTAGTAAACTTAATGGGCAGACATATAAATATCATCCTACCGATCACTCAGCAGTTATGTCACCCACACTCAGAGTTTTGGGGGAGACACAGCTAAGAAAATGGAACAGATAAAAGCAAGTGATTGCACGGGAAGCATCCTACAGTTTAATTATTGAATCAATCAGATGTGCTAATCAGACTTCTCAGGTAACAACAGTTATCTGAAAAGTCTTGAGAAAACCTCTGGTGCTCAGGCAATTAATCAAACAACAGAGACAAAGAGAAATGACCAGACTCACCATTCACAAATGGCACTATATATGCAAATACAAACATAAACACTTTGTGCTCATGTGAAAGAAGAATGCTGACTATCACACCCACCCAAGAGCCAGTAAGTGTCATGTATCTCATTCTCTCTCATGGTCAGAGGCATTTTAAATCTAAGCCTATGGGAATAGCTTAGTCCCAAAAGTACAAGCATCTCCTCAGGTTAAGCATCTTGAACATTAGTCGATGTCATAAAAAATCAACGAATTTTTATAATGGAGTCATGAAAAACTGAGTCTGCTCAGCACAGCTGAGATGAAACCCACAAACTCACTTGACTGGATGAGGGAGTTGATGAGGCTTTCTGCAGGCAGCTGAAAGCAGCCTTGCAACTACAGGCCTTAGTCCTCATGGGGGATTTTAACTACCCAGATATTTGCTGGAAGGCCTACACAGCCAGCCTTTCACAGTCTAGGAGGGTCTTCCAATGAATTGATGATAACTTCTTGATATAAATGGTGGACAAACCAACTAGGAGAGGAGTGCTGCTGGATCTTGTACTCACCAACAAGGAGGGTCTGGTTGAAGCAGTGACAATCAATGGCTGCAGTGATCATGAGACGGTGGAGTGCAGGATCCTGTGTGGGAGAAACAAAATACCTAGCAGAAACAGAACCCTGGACTTCCATAGGGCCAACTTTGGCCTCTTCAATCAATTGTTAAGGGAAGTCCCATGGGCCAGGGTACTAGATGGTAAAGGAGCTCAAGATAGGTCAATATTCAAAGACCATTTCTTGCAAGCTCAGGATCAGAGCGTCCCAATGGGTACGAAATCAAATAAAGGAGCCAGGAGACCTGCAGGGTTAAACAAGGAACTGCTGGGCAAACCCAAGTGGAAAAAGAGAATCTATGGATCGTGGAAAGAGGGGCTGGCCACTTGGGAGGAATATAGGACTGTTGTCAGAGGATGTAGGGAAGCAATTAGGAAAGCTAAGGCCTCCTTGGAACTAAACCTTGCTAGTGAGGTCAAAGACAATAGAAAGGGCTTCTTCAAATACATTGTAGATAGAACTAACACTAGAGGCAATATAGGCCCACTGCTGAATGAGGTGGGTGCCCTGGTGCCAGAGGATATAAAGAAGGCAGAGGTGCTGAATGCATTCTTTGCCTCTGTCTTTACTGCTGCAGATTCTCCCCAGAAGCCGCAGAAAAAGACAGGATGAAGGACTTTGCTTTGCTAGATGAGGATTGGGTTAGGGATCAGTTAAGCAATCTGGACATCCATAAATCCATGGGTCCAGATGGAATGCACCCATGGGTGCTGAGGGCACTGGCAGAGGTCACTGCTAGGCCATTCTCCATTATCTTTGGTAAGTTGTGGACAACAGGAGAGGTGCCTAGGGACTGGAGGATAGCAAATGTCCCTCTGGTCTAAAAGAAGGGCAAGGAGAACCCAGGTAACTATAGACCAGTCAGCCTTACCTCCATCCCTGGAAAGGTGATGGAACAACTTGTTCTTGGCACTATCTCTAGGCATATCAAGGATGAGGGGGTCATTAAGAGTAATCA
>NW_009952893.1:2059628-2072983 GCF_000747805.2 Chaetura pelagica | reverse complement strand
GGTTGAAAGGAAGAAGTCAGAGAGTTGTGGTCAATGGGAGAGAATCTAGTTGGAGGTCTGTGACTAGTGGAGTCCCTCAGGGGTCAGTACTGGGACTGGTACTGTTCAGTATTTTCATCAATGACCTGGATGACGGAACAGAGTGTGCCCTCAGCAAGTTTGCTGATGACACTAAACTGAGAGGTGTGGCTGACACACCAGAAGGATGTGCTGCCATTCAGCGAGACCTGGACAGGCTGGAGAGCTGGGTGGGGAGAAACTTGATGAAATTCAACAAGGGCAAGTGCAGAGTTTTGCATCTGGGGAAGAACAACCCCATTTCCCAGTACAGGTTGGGGGCTGACCTGCTGGAGAGCAGTGTAGGAGAAAGGGACCTGGGGGTCCTGGTAGACAGGAGGATGACCATGAGCCAGCAATGTGCCCTTGTGGCCAAGAAGGCCAATGGGACCCTGGGATGCATTAGAAAGGGTGTGGTTAGTAGGTCGAGAGAGGTTCTCCTCCCCTCTCTCTTCTGCTTTGGTGAGGCCGCATCTGGAATATTGTGTCCAGTTCTGGGCCCCTCAGTTCAACAAGGACAGGGAGCTGCTTGAAAGAGTCCAGTGCAGAGCCACAAAGATGATCAAGGGAGTGGAACAAATCCCTTATGAGGAAAGGCTGAGGGAGCTGGGTCTCTTTAGCTTGGGGAAGAGGAGACTAAGGGGTGACCTCATCAATGTCTACAAATATGCTAAGGGCGAGTGTCAGAAGGACAGAGACAGGCTTTTCTCAGTGATGTCCAGTGATAGGACAAGGGGCAATGGGTACAAACTGGAGCACAGGAGGTTCCAAATAAACATGAGGAAAAACTTTTTTACTGTGAGAGTGACAGAGCACTGGAACAGGCTGCCCAGAGAGGTTGTGGAGTCTCCTTCTCTGGAGACATTCAAAACCCGCCTGGACGTGTTCCTGTGTGATGTGCTCTAGGTGATCCTGCTCTGGCAGGGGGGTTGGACTAGATGATCTTTCGAGGTCCCTTCCAACCCCTAAGATTCTGTGATTCTGTGAAACTGGTTAAGGCTATCTTCTGCAAAAAAAATATCATCAAAACCCCAGATCTGTTCTTCAGTTATTGCTCTAAGGAATTGGAGGACTGATGGCTTCTTTTTTAAAATAAATAACAACTGGGAAGGGAAACCACCAGGTGTTCTGCGGCATATTGAATAAAAGTACTGTCATGAAAGGCAAAAGTTTATAGTTTTATATTTATATAAGTGTTCTATATTTTTATATTTATATTATATTCACTTTTATGGGAAGTAAATATAAGAGATAAGCTGTGCTCAAGTTGCTGGTGAACTGTTCACTAAAAATAAATAATCTACATAAAACTGCCCATAACAAAAAATTCAGCCCTCTCCTACATGAATATATTTTTTATTCCTATCACCAAGGTCGCACTGAAATAATTTGGGTCAAACTACTGCCAAATTCCTGGTATTGAAAACTGTTTTCTAATTCAGCTAACATAGATTTACAGTGAGTGCTAACCATCTTGTCAGTCTTTAAAATAAAAGTCACCTTGAATGTCACAGATAAACTATTCTGATTTTCTTGACTGACCAATAGTTCCCAGTGGCACTACCACTGTAGAAATTAAAGTTGGAAAATATATCAGAGACCAAAAATGGCAAGAATTCAAAGTGAAAAACAAAAAGCCACAAAGAGGATCTTCATCCTTTTAAAATTGGTTCTATCATTTTTTCTAGGCTGAAATAGCTATTTAATGTCTTTACTAGATGTATCTTCTGATCTTGGATGTCCTCCAGTACCAGAGTGCATTGAAATTCTGTGCAAATTCCAGGGGGATTTTCTTATTTACATAAAAATTAGAATGATACAGAAAGAACCACGTCTAAATACTCCTAACATTAAGCAACGCTTCTGACAGACCACAGGAAAGACACGTGCTCTTACAACCTCATTTGTTGATGTTTCAACTGAAAACAACAGTGAATCAATCTGGAGTGCAAATTCAAAACGTATCCACATAGACAATACGTTAGGCCCCTATAAGGGGAAAAAAATGAACAGTAGCTTTACACATTCAAATTAGCACAGGTGATTATGGGAAAGGTAATCATATGATTAGTACCTGCTTAATAAAGGACTGACTTTCTCTGTATTTGTAAAGGCTGTGTTCGTAAATTTCCTTTGCTAATTTCTGTCCCATAGGAGTAAGTTCCTTAAAAGACCCAGGACAGTTCATGCAAAGACATCAGATATTAAAGGGCTTGTCAAATACCTTCATAGGAATTATTACTGGGAGAGTAGATGTGTGTAATCTGTGTAAGGAGATTTCAGTAAAACGTGTGACAGGAAAGGATACAATTGTAGAAAGAAAAATAACAAGAGCTTCTTTACAATACTAAATACGCTTGGGCAGGTGCATTCTCTTTCACAATGACACGATTCATATGGTATGTTGATTTGATTTTCAGAAAGGCACAGATCAAGCTCTGTCATCTCATTCAGATCACTGCTGAATCCTAAGTGAGGTCTCCCATCAGTTTTCTAACATTTCTTGTGGCTTCTCCTGACACCTCTGCAGAACACTCCTCATGAATAAAGCTGGGAGGACCAGAGGAAGGTGACTCTCCAGCCTCAATTTTCTCTAGACAGGCTGCTGTAGGACTGACTGAAAAGCCAAGACAACTGTAGACTCCAATAATATATTCTTTTCAGGCTCTGTGGCAAAGGATGCAGGTAGGCAGTGCCACGTAGGCTGAGGCTTCATATTCCGAAAGAGATTCATTTTCTTGTTGATGGTATCAAGAATAAGATGGGCCACTATCTCTTTTTATAGCTAAAAAGACAAACATAACTAAGTGTTTCATTGCTCGTGTGCCCAACAAACATGAAGGAATTGCTAAACTGCAGAGGAAATACTTCTCCTCACCTCTGGCCAATGGGAAGCTTTAACTTGCTTATTCACTGGACAAACCAAGGTTGGTCATTCTGCATTTGTCTACCTACAGGATAATGGGTGTCACAGTACAAATATTGCCCTGCACCGTCCAGAAGGCAGAGTTCTTGAATGTGACTGCCAGCTGAATTTTGTAAGAAGAGGAATAACCTGAATTGGAAAAAACTGGTGGACTGGGTTTTTTTTAACTTTCTTAAAGATTATATTAAGTCCAAGCCAAATTTAAGTCAGGAATATCTGAGATCAAATGTTTCCATTTACTCTAACGAGACATTAAAACACTTGTTCTTGCTTCTCAGCAAAGATATGAGAAAGTCCCTCTAGGGTGGGTTTTTTCCTGCCTCTCCAAAATGATGTAACAGACAGAATTTGTTTTTTTCACTGCATAATTCCACAGAAATTAGGTGATTTGTCCTCATTTATAACGGTATTGGTTTATGCTTCCACAAGGATTTTTCCAACTAATTTTATTCTGATTTATTCAGAAATAGGGGCCATGTATTGCTACTTCCTCAGATGTCTCAAAGGAGAACTACCTCCACAGTCCAAAATAATTTTGCTGCATGCTTGTTTTGTTTATGACTCTTTTAAACATTTAAGATTCTTTAGAAATAAATAAAAATAATGTCTGAGACTACAGGTCCATTAAGCAAACAGACCAGAACTGTACACAGCCCAGAAGTTATTAAACTATGTCACCTGTCGTTGGGTTTAAGAATACCATAGAAGATAATGTTGAGCTTAGTGAGATGCAATTCAAAAAACTCTATTAGTATAATAATAGATTTGTCTACTGGCTGTGTTTCCTAGTTACACTGCATTAAATGTCATTTAACTGTTCCAATAAATTCAGGCTCATGGGTGCAATTGGTAAGCTGGAGAATGGAATAAACCGGTGTAATAGATGGATCAATAGAAAATACAAAGATGTAATGAGCAGTTAATGTGTAGAGGATGGAACCAATATGAAAAATCATTAAGTTAATTGTTTTGAAATGTTAACATTCAAAAAATGATTCTCTGAATTAATAGTTAATTTATTGCATGCTGCTACAAGTCTCCTGTTAAATTTCAAATTAGTTAGTTCCAGAACCTATTTAGCAAGAAGAAAATATTTGCAAAAAACAGACAAAGTAGTTCCTATGTCAGACGCAAACTCATAACAAGATCATGAGTGTTCTGCTTTAAGGACAAACTTGAGTGTTTCCTGGGGTCAGTGTTTCTATGGGACAATGTGCCCTTGTGGTCAAGAAGGCCAATGGTATCCTGGGGTGCATTAAGAAGAGTGTGTCCATCAGGTTGAAGGAAGTTCTCCTCTCCTTCAACTGTGCTCTAATGAGACCCCACCTGGAGTACTGTGTTGAGTTCTAGGCTCCCCAGTTCAAGAGAGACAGGGATTTACTTGAGATAGTCCAAAGGAGGCTACAAAGATGATAAAGGGACAGGAAAACCTTCCTCATGAGGAAAGGCTGAGAGACCTGGGGCTGTTTAGTCTAGAGAAGACTAAGAAGGGATCTTATTAATGTACATAATTATCTGAAGGGTGGGTGTCAGGAAGGAGGGGTTGGTCTCTTTTCAGTAATTCCCTGTGATAGGACAAGGAGCACTGGATGCAAACTAGAGCACAGGAAGTTCCACCTCAACATGAGGTAATAAGTGTAAGGGGCACAGAGCACTGGAAGAGGCTTCCCAGAGGGTTTGTGGAGTCTCCTTCTCTAGAGACTTTCAAGACCTGTCTGGATATGTTCCTGTATGACCCACCCAAGATTCTGTGGTGTTGCTCCTCTGGCTGAGGGGTTGAACTTGATGATCTCCAGAAGTCACTTCCAACACCTAACATTCTATGATTCTGTGATTTTCTGATTTCCATGAAAGAACAGAGCACAGCAAGAAATTGTCTTGTTGTCAATCAATCAATGTTGATACAGCAGGAGAAGTTTACCAAGAGATTTATATTTTTACAGCTCACTTGCCTACAAAGAAATATTTCCAAATGAAATGTTTCCCACAGTGTAGTCCAATTTGTTTACAGAATAGCTAAGCTTGTTAAAAGAATTGCCTTCAGTCAGGCACAACACACAAACACTGGCCAATGCACCTACAGCCACAGCCACAGGAGTTCCTGTACGAGCCAGCAACTGTGTGGCACAACACCTTCATCAGCGAGGTACTGTTGCTTGTCATGCTGTTCATGTTCAAAGCTTCCACCACTGAGTGAACAGGCACTGCACCACGGTTTTAAGCCTGCTCTGCTACATGGCTGCCTAGTCTGAGATTTTGAGCCTCCTTACAGACTTTCCTGATACAGTAAGAATTACCTGCTGTTCTTTAGATGAGGGCAAAATCAAACCTCAGACAAGTTTAATGAAAATAAAAAAAAAACATCCAGCTGGCTCCCTCAGAACAGGGCACAGAGCTCTTGACTGTTAAGACTGCTTTTGAAAAAGATGGTCTTACACAAAAATCAAACCAAATACCCCAGTAAAGACTGATATCAAACAGGCATGCAGAGATGATGAAAACCCAGTCCATTTATTTCTTCTTTATTTCTGAAAAATGGTACAACAAGAAGAGAGACAAGAATGATAAGAAACTGCAAGTGAACAACAGCACCCAAGTACCAAGTCCTTAGGCTTGTATTGGAGAGGAACACCAGAATGGGCAGCAGGGCCTTCCTTCTACAGCTGACACAAAGTGTTGACATTATGTCTCCCACAACAGAACAACAACTGTGTATTCTGAAGATCATTGTACTAGGTGATTCTCATGTCCTACAGTGACAACTATAAAGTCTAGCTCTGCCTGTTTCCCACCTTTCTTGCATCTCTTGCTCACCTGTGCAGACTGGGAATGTGACAACACTACAGAGGCTGCTCTGCTTCCTTCCCGAAAGGTGCAGAGACTTGGCCATGAACTAGCTCACAACCTGCCCACATACAGGTCAGTGCTCACGTTCCCTTTTCTGATCACACAGCCTTTATTTTCAGTGAAGTGAATGACTAATGCCATGAAAAACCTTTTCCACATACCTTCAGCCCCTCACAAGCCACACTCTTTATATTCTGCACTAAATTTACAGGAAGGAACTGACCTTTTTTTTTCCCAAAAGATTTGCAACAATTGAAAACTTGTAGATATCAGAATTAGTAAAAATAATCTAGACAAAGCATTACAACAATTTTTTATTTTTTTTTTCCCAAGAGACCTCAGCTGCTCATCACTTTGCTGGATTTCTCATCTTATTATTTATGATGTAAACCCTGTAAAGGAAGAGTCAATCTCTTCATTATTTGCATATAAAATTCTTAGCAATGTTGGAACCTGATTTATCCAAACTCCTAAATATCACCAAAAAAAAAAAAACCAAACTAAAAATAATGCCAATAGTAGTAATACATCTTCTCAGGGACATCAGCTTTTATGCTTCACTCTTCCCCTCGGGAAATCCACACTAGGGAAATTGTTAGAAAAAGTGGCCTGGCATCTCCATTATGCCTAAGCACTTTTCTAAGTTAAGACCATAACCTGCAAACTAGGTAATTATTTCAGGAAGGTCTTTTTTCCACACATCTGTTCACTGAGTGAACAATGTTAAAATAAGTAGGTTTGAGATTAATTATTTTTCTCAGGAGCCCCAGCAGGATTCAGTGGGAAGTCTGTTGCAATTATTTCATTAACTGAAGATTTTTTTTAATCTGAATTTACTATTCAGGGTTACCAAAATTGTGCAAAACAGACAACCTTCCACAGGTTTTAAACAAAAGAAATTGAGCATGTGCAAATTTGGCACAAAAGCAGGAATTGACACACAACTGAGAAGAACTGCTTCCCTGGATTTTTCTTTTGTTGAGGCAGAGGGAAGTGAAGTGCCTCCTCTCTGACATCCACACAGTCACTTGGTCCATTAAGAAGTGTTTTCTGAGTGTTTCGCTTTATGCTTCCCAATGCAGGAAGAGAAATCTGAAAGTGGAAATGGTAGGCACATACAGGTGGCTTCACTGTGACTATCCAATGCAAGCACGCCAGTAGGTGCATCTTCTCATTGCTACTGGTGTGCACACAAGCTGCCTGTGTAGCCTTTCTCATAAAAGTTAGCATATGAAACACCTGATGATTTTCAAAATGCAACCAGATGCACAGAGCAGCATAGTCTTAGAGCCAGACTTGATTCCCATTTCTTCCAGGTATGGTTTGGCTAGCTCTATGACACCAGATTTAAATCCTGCTTTCACTCCACTTCTTCCATGTGCCTTGCTGAAAACTGTCTTCTGTCTTCATGAAAAATTACTGAAAGCAGCAAAGCAGCAGCTACCAGCATTCATGTCAATTACTCATTATTGTGGCTGCAATTTGCTCAACCTCTTCCATCCAACTGGAATATACTCTCCATTTAATGATTCGCGCTGATCAGTTACTCTTCTCTCTTGAAGCATCAGCCCTGCTCTTTAACATGTTGTTCCACCTTTCTGTTCTTCTAAAAGAAGGGTGAAAACCAATAATGGAAAAATCAATTGACAACTCATAAAGCAAATCTCCTGCTTGTAAAGACCAGCTAAAGCACAGGTTGCTACTCAGTCCATATGAGAGTCATGCTAGAAATGCAGCTGAGAACATGAGCAAAGAGACAACAATGGATTAAACAAAGAAAGGTGCAATTATATAGCAAAGAGCCTTATTTAGCATAAAGAGAATGTTCACAAAGTTTCAAAGTCAAACACCAGGCACTGGGAGTCCTCTGTAAAAGACAAATTAATCTTTGTTGCTTAATTCTTCCAGGTATTTACATTTATCTTAGGATATGCAGACCTTCATTACTGAGGACCAACAATGCATCAGAAAGGTTTTTTTCATAAATCACATGAAGCAGACTTTACTCAATTCTTCCTTCAGAAACAGCATATAAAATCCAGGTTCCATTATTGTGCACTTTTCTGCACTATCTTAAAAAGCTAAGACTAGAAACTTAGGTTTTTAAAAGGTCTATAGCTACTAAATGATTTTGCACTTCCTCACAACATAGTCAACATTCACAGTGGCTAAAGCTTTTGACAAAGGCTGCTGTACAAAAAGACTGCATTTCAGACACTCTGTATAAAGTCTGTTAGCAGCTGTTGTTTGGGTTTTTTTTTTACTTGAAGGAATATATGCAGAAAGCATCTCCTATTTTAGTGCATACAACTTTTCCTATCTACAGGATTCCCACTGGTGAGATGTAATTTTTCACCCTTGAGCTATTAATAAGAATTCTCATGAAGTTTCTGATATACACACCCTTGGGCACTTACTAAGTACTACCCAAGTAGAAAGAAATGCTTGCTACCCAATACAATTAAGAATAAAGCCACTGCAATAACACCTGCTTCATTTGTGTTTCAACAACAATATAGCTGAACATCAATTTTTTTTCTGAACTTTCCACAAGGCATGTAAAGCTCAGTATTAAATACAAAATATTCTGTATTTATAAAACTCCAATTTTATTTCAATCAGATGACTTATCCAGAGGGACATACTCCATCACTCACACAATCTGAAGCTTTGTGTTCAGAAACAAAAAGTTGACTAATAACATATTTTACAAAGAAAATTTTTCATCATCCTCCTATACAGGCCTTGGTAGACCTCAGGATACTTGCTTATGTTCCTACTGAAGCGTTGTGGTACTCTGGCTTTAAAAATAAATACCTGCATTAGATATTTTACCATTAATTGTAGCATTCAGTCATACAAAAGGTACCTCAATATTTTCTGATGGAATAGCATACACTTTCAAAGAATGTAGTGAATCTATTTGAAGGGATCTTCTTAAACAGTAAAAGATGTATAAGCTTCTCTGAGCAGAGACACAGAACTTGAATTGCCAGTGAGCTGAATCAAGAGCAGAATCACTTGACGTATAGTTTCTCTTCTACATATGCTTGATTGTTATTTTCAGTACATTAAAAGCAAAACAGTGTACATTTCTGAGGCAAATTAGAATTCCACCCCATGACAGCACAAAGGATATGTTCACATGCCAAGTTTTTCATTACAAGAATGTGTGAAGAAAAACTGTTAGAAAGTAAGATGTAAGTAGAGGATTCTGCTTTACTAATTACCAACAGTTTCAAGAGAGCTGCAAATTGCTTGGAGCTGACAATAATAGATAATTTGAAAGATTCTACACATTGTGCTGCTCACTATTTAAAGTGAACAGATGTACAACTGCACCCTTTAAGTGTATAAGTCCAAAATAATTCTTTCATAATGATAAAAATACCTCATTTCCAAAGCATATCACAACATACTGAATGGTGAACTTTTCAGAAGTATAACTGTTTGGGTTTTTTTACACAGCATTGAAAAACAGTGTCTTATTGCTGATTAAGAAAAAAAAAAGGTTATATGTTGTCCATTAGAGATAAAATTATACCAGCCACTAGATTCTCACAAGGATTTCCCTTCAAATCAGCAGTGAAAGTGAGAATGCATCTATATTTACAAATAAATCTATAGGAGTTATTCCCAGATACACACAAAATTCAAACTGGACAGGCAGTCTAGAGCTGCAATGCCCTTGGGGGAATGTGAGGGAAGTGTTTATTCACACTCACTATTGACCTGATACTAGAAGACTATAGAACCTCGTCACATCTGAATCTGCTGGAAGAGTGGGCTAACAAGAACTTCATGAAATTCAATGGGGATGAATGTAAGGTCTTCCACCTGGAAGAACATAAACCTGGAACACAGTTCAGACTGGGATCCACCTGGCTGGAGAGCAGCCCTGTGGAAAGGGACCTGGGAGTCTTGTGGATAACAGGCTCAACGTGAGTGACCAGTGTGCTGCAATGGCTGAGAAAGCCAAGAGGATGCTGGGCTGCATCAACAAGGACATCACTAGTAGAGATTAAGAAGTCATCATCCCACTCAGCACTTGTTGGGCCACACTTGGAATAGTGTGTTCAGTTCTGGTTCCTGCTTTGCAAAAAGCTATGGACAGGCTGGAGAGGGTCCAGAGAAGGATTACAAAGATGATCAAAGGACTGGGCAGCCTGCAGGACGAGCTTGCTGTGAGAGAAATGGATTCACTCAGCCTGGAGCAAAGAAGGCATAGGGAAGACTTTATTGTCATGTTCATATACTTAAAGGATGGCTACCAAGAAGATGGAGACTCTTCTTTTACAGGGAGTCACATAGAAAAGACAAAGGGTAATGGGTGCAAGCTATTCCTAGAGAGATTCCAAATGGACGTCCAAAGAAATTTTTTCACTTTGAGAACAGTTGGACACTGGAATAAACTCTTTAGGGAAGTGGTGCATTCCCCAACATAGGACACTTTTAAGACTCATCTGACAAGGTGCTGGGCCATCTCACCTAAACTGTGTTCTACCTAGAAAGGTTGGACCAGACGATCCTTTGAGTTCCCTTCCAAAGTGGCATTTTATGATTCTATGGTATCTATGCTCTCTGAAATTTGAAAACTACATACGATAGCCAAAGAATTTATCTAGACACTAAACATGGAAAGTAGCCGTGGCTCGTAGGACTGCCTTCTTTAACACATCCTAGCTTACCACCATTCTTTTTGTATTTTCTTCTTATCTCTCTACCTTCAGCTTTAAAAACACCAGAAACACCTTAGCCAAATACATATCTCACTCTGTGAGACAAGATGTATCTCCCATTTCTACCCTGCCTACCCTTGAACCAAAAGGAAAAAAAGTGATATTGTTTTCAAAAACATATTCCTGTAACATACAACTTCTTGCTGACCTTCCCCTCTGCCCTGATCTCACTCATCCACTCCCTCTTCTTGATGAGCTCCACTTACCATTCTTGGTATCCCTGCATCCTTTCCCATTATTTATTTTAATGAAGAAACACTTAAAAAACAGGGGAACCCCCAATGAAGCCATTTCCAAAATAATCAGCAATTACACAGTACTGGCTCCAGGAAGTTTACTAAGACAATGTACAAGATACATCTATAAAAGTAATAAGTGGGAAAGAGAAGATATGAAAAGAAGTAATGAAGTGCTCAGGACGGCCACAAGTCAGTGAAAACACTAGTTTTTTAATCACATGCCTTTACCATGTATATAGAATATGTGGAACAGCAAAACAGCACTGCATTTGTTTTGTTCCCATGGAAGTTAGAATCACTAACACATGACAGTGAAAGGTGCACCTTTCACCTGCAGCCATCCACTTGGGTTTACTCAGACTTAGGGACTCACCTCTGTCCACCAAATCCTGAAAAAAAGTCACAGTTTTGAAGCAATGTTATCTGCAACTAAATAGCATGATCCCTGTAACAAAAGGCTCACTGGCTACTTTGAAATATAGTGAGTCCCTTCCAAATACATAATTTATTTTTTGTACAAAACATTAAAAAAACATGAAGCAGGGTTTGAGTTGGCTGGAAATTAGACCTGCACAAATAGGCTATATTTCAAGACTCTTGTGATAACCTTAGCAAATTGGAAGGGAAAAGATCTACTCACACTAGCAAGTATGTCCAGTTTTATTGTGCTGAGACAGAGATAATCCAGCAGTTTTACACATTTCATTTTAATTGTCACAAAATTTGTCACCAAAGACTACCCCTGCTTTCAAAGGAAATGTTAAATCAATGACTAGAAAATCATATTTTAATACATTCTCCCAACAAATACTAATTCACTTTTATTATGAAGCTTTAGCCTGTGGCATCCTGAAAATAGATCAAAATTATGACTACGTATAAATTAATCAGCTTGAAGTACTGATTTCTGGTTTACAACCTTCCTCAAAGGGTTTCCTGTATATTACTTGCTGAGTCTTTCCCTTCATCTGTCCCTGAAAGATGCATCAGCAGTTGATTGATCCTGTCCTTGTACCACAAGTTTGTCCTAGTAGCACAACCAAGACCACCAGCCTAGGGCTATTGTTTTTCTGGTGACTCTAACTCACTGAAGACTGGAGGAGGGCAAAGTTCAAGAAGAAAGGGTGAGACTGCTATAGAAAAACAGGCTCTGACTGCAGCCAAAACCTAGGGAGGAGAGCATGGTCTGTAAAAGACACTGAGCAGCCTCAAACAGGCTGTCAGGAAGCCAAATGAGAAAGATTTTGAGGGTAGACACCTATGATTTTTCAGTGCCTCTTGTGCTATGTGCATGATAGACTACACATGGTTTACACTGTCATAAGACCCCTCCAAGGTGAAATTGTAAGGCAGAACTTCCATGCACACAGAGATCAGGAGGGCTGTTCGCATCCTCTGCAAGAGGAACTGACTTCTCACTGTTGATCTTTGGTCATACAGCAGCCAGCCTCAGAGCTTCAGACCACAGGGAAGTGCAGTATCCCATAGTCCAGACATAGACCAGTTTCTGAATATTTATCAGATTCAGCCATCTGGAAAGGCATAGGCTTCAAACAACAGCCTGATGAGCACCCAAAAGCAGAGAACATGAGTGTAACAAAGATTTTCTAATAACTCTGAGAAAGTAAAATGCAGCACAAGATTGACAGATGGAAATGTTCTCCTTTAAAGAGTGAAGGACTACATGGCACCAGAGTGGCAACAGCAATCACAAGTAAGACTGCAAGGCAGAACAAACACACAGGAAGAACAAAAGCAGTTTGGCATATCCATCACTCTTTTACTTTATGGGTTCATGTCCTGATAGACATCAAGTATGTTGTCCCTCTGAATCAAGCCCATAAATACTGCCATAATCTCTGACCTTGTTCATATACACATGAAAAGCTTCATTAACTTCAAAAACCCCCAAAGAATAAAGTCAGCTCATCTTATGCTTCCCCATTGAATGTCATCACTCTAGGAGCAGGTAATCATAGAAAACTCGTATCAAGAAACAAAGTGCTAAATCCTTCTCAGTTTCTGCGGGTACACAGACACATGTGCTGAACAGAAGCTTTCAAACCCCCACGGGTAGCTTCTTCCATCCAATAGGGCAGGCACAGAAGGTGGCAGTGAAATGCTATGGTCATGCCATGAGTGCTCCTGTGTCATTCAACTGGCACACACCGCGAGACACGTGGCTAGAACTGAAACTGTGAGACAGAAATTAGATGCACAAACAAAACCTCTTCAATAACACAGGCATCCATATGGACAATACTGAGTTCCAAAACATCAGACTTAGCCAAGCAAAGGCAATAAATATATAATGAGGTAAACATAAACTGTGAATGGGTGATGCTCCAGTTCAAGTTCATCAACTGACCCCGTGTCCTCTTTTAAATGAAGTTTTATTAATTTTCTTAGTTCCTAAAAGTTCCTAGTCCTTGCAAAAAGAATGCAAGTGAAAATTTTAAATATACTTTAAAAAGAATACTGTCTAAAATATTCCACAGCATTTTTCCTCACTTTTAGAAGCGGACAACTTTTTACCAGAAAATTTGC
>NW_009952893.1:2059076-2059576 GCF_000747805.2 Chaetura pelagica | reverse complement strand
GAACTGCAACCAACAGTGAAGAAATTCCAGCAGATTTACTAAAACACTCATGGATAATGGACATTTCAGGGAAATACCAGTTCTGGAGTTCAAAATAGTTTTTACTGTTATTTTTTTTTTAATTTGCCACAATGATAGTGTACCTAGTAAACACAGTGAGAGTGTAAGTAGCAAACAGCAGTTACAACCATAGCTCTGTACATCCAGCATGCTTGTTAAACTTCTAAACAATCCTTCATCTGACCCTCAACCTAGCAAAATCCTATGTTTTTCCTGCTCTCACAGGCTTTGCCACACCTTCTTACACAGATCATCTGATACGATTATAAGGTGAATACAGCAATACCCTCATTGTGGAGCTATGGCAAAATCATCTAATTTATTTTTCTGCTTTTTATAATGATGGATTGAACTTCAGAAACTACCATCTCTCTCTGATTTTCCACATAATTGTTGCCAATATTGGAATCAAGAGCGCATTTGCAGTAGTTATTCCTGCT
>NW_009952893.1:2042454-2059026 GCF_000747805.2 Chaetura pelagica | reverse complement strand
CCTGCTGTGAGTGACTTAGGAGCCTTCTTGGCATGTGAGAGAGACAGAACTGTGTCTAATGTTCTTCATTGCTCAGGAGATTTAGAACTAAGAGTAAGAACAGGTGACGACAATGTTGACTAGCTGATGAACGCAACACTTCTCAGTGGAGACTGAAGATCTGATGGACTGGGTGGATGGATGGATGGAAATGAACCTCTCAGGACTTTCTCCCAAGTCAAAAAATAGAAACAAAAGTTTTAAGATGCCATAGGCAGACTAAGTCATTAAGAAAAAGCCTTCAGTTAGAGACTTTGAGTAGCAAAGTGTAAAAGTTATTCAGAACTACTACATAAAACTTTGTTGTATACTCTTATTACTAAACGATAAGGCCAAAAGGGATAGTTTATTAAATGCTGTACACGTGGTCTGTGTGTGTTCATTCAAGACACACAGGAGAGATAAACTATGTCTTTTATCAGCAGCAGACAGCACAAGATGAGCTGACTTCTCAGCCTGAGGCTCACAAACACTATTCTGCTGTTGGTTCACTTTAATTTTTTTCAAAGTATTAAAATAGGACATTTTTACAACTCATTTTTTCTCCTTCAGTAAAGGAATTCTGACTAAAACAGACTCTCTGCAAACAGGCGTGCTTAGGGAAGGGGGACTGGCAAAACTACTTTACAGCAGAAATATACTCCCAGAAAATGCCTCATCATCCCTAACTTTAGTATCACATTAAATCTGAGTACAGTCTCACAAAGAAATAGCAAACAAGGAGAGTGCATCACTAGGAACTGTGTCTCAGAATGCTGCCATTCCTCCTTGGGTTACCTATTCCATGAAAAACTAACCGTACCACCTTTGACACAGAGGGTGCATTGTGCTTCCTCCCTTCATGTGGCAACAGGGTACCATTTCCCTCAGGATATGCTAAAAATAATCACATACCCTTTTTTGCAATGTATAAACAAAAAGATGTCTAGTTGTCTTTGCACCCAGTGGACATGCCTAAAGATCAGCTGCAATCAAATGAGACAGTACTGTAACTCACATTGCACAGCTCACAGTAAATTTCTGCTTCATTTAGTGCAGACAGGACACCTGAGCACACTTGTGGTTTGTCTAGCTGTGTTTCTGTTAACTTGAATATCTTTCAGCCCATGCTTTACTTACTACATACATTCTAGTGATACAATATTAAAGGTACAATAATAGAACTGAAGTTTAAATATGGCCTCATGAGAAGGGAAGACCAGAATTTCTAATATCAAAACTATAGTAAATCTGTAATAGATTACTCCACATTTCACTAATTATCATTTTACCATTAACAAACTCGTACAGGAATGATGAGTTTTTTCCTTGCTAGAGCATGCTGAGGTAAGCAGAGGTAACTTACTGTCGCAAAAAATGCTTTTAGCTGGCATGATACTGAATTGGTGCCTATGTCATCTAGTACATGAGATTTCAGTTCTAAATACACTGCCTCTGGATCTTCAGAAAGAAAAGTCCTACACAGGAAAACTTTATATCAAATAGGAGCTGGTTATGGAGTCAGAATATATCTGGTTGGTTTTCAACAGGCATACCAAAGAGAAAGCCATCACCATAATCTTAGCGTCTTTTGGTTTTGTTTGGGTTTTTTTTAATGATTCCTGGGATTCACTTGACAACACAGTAGTGTGGGAGAGGAAGACACTCCATTTTGTATGCAGAATTTTAACTAAGGAGTGCTTCAGGTGATCAGCCCTGAGCTGCTCTCCAGTAGTACAAAATCAACTGATGAAGGTAAACTGATGGATTTTTTTCTCATAGAGTCATAGAACGGTTTGGGTTGGAAGGGACTTTTAAAGGTCGTCTAGTCCAAGTCCCCTGCAATGATCAGGGACACTTGCAACTAGATCAGGTTGGTCAGTGCCCTTTCCAACCTGACCTTGAACACTTCCAGGGAAGAGGCATTTACCAACTCTCTGGGCAACCTGTTTCAGTGTTTCACCACCCTCATTGTAAAAAATTCCTTCCTGATACCTAACCAGAATCTACCCTTTTTTAGTTTAAAACTATTACCCCCTGTCCTGTTGCAACAGGCCCTACTATAAAGCCTGTCTCCAACTTTCTTATAAGCTCCGTTTAACTACTGAAAGGTACAACAAGCTCTTGCTGGGGCCTTCTCTTCTGCAGGCTCAAAAACATCAGCTCTCTCAGCCCTTTTTCACAGCAGAGGTGTTCCAGCCCTCTGACTTTTGTCACCTTCCTCTGGGCCTGCTCCAACAGGCCCATGCTTTGTATTTTTCCCATTGTTTTTATTTATTGTTGTCTAAAGTGAAAACCAGGAACTTTAATACCAGCTAGGTAAACAAATCTTTGTTAGATCAAAACTCATGGCTGTGCCAATTAGTGACTGAATAAACAGAAGCACGAAAAATGGAAACCCTTTATTACAACCTCAAGTATAGTGACGGTCATTTTGTATTTTCTGTTTACCCAAAATGAACAGTAAGTAGCTTGCCACATGTTTCTCTTGTCTCCAAGGTCTAATTAAAACTGGCCATCCCGGCTCCCGACCACCTGAGCACTGATTACATCTCCCTGGGTAAACATTGCTTCCAGCCTTCATCCACTGACACTTTCTTTGACCCTTTGCTCCTTTTCTGTAGTAGCTCACTATTACATTTCACTGCTAATTCAGCCAAACAGTGCTGAACTGCAGTCATCCTGTCTATTTCAGTAAAGCAGTAACTTACCTATATAACTGAGCTACTAATGTTAAGATAATGAGCCCTGTTGACAATTGCTTCTAAGTTTCCGGTCGCTGGCTCAGCATGTCTTTGCCTTTGGCTGCTGCCACCGAGTGCACACTCAGTGTACTGTGCAAGAACTGCAGGCTCCAAAATGTTTCCTGAAGGGCCATGCCTCCTATTTGACCTCCCAAACAATCCTGCCAACAAAGCATCTCCTTCGAGAGAAGCTGGCATTTAGAGAAACTACCTCAATAGTAAGAAACCATAAGGATACTAGTACCTTTAGTAATGACTAATAAGTACAGTTACACTACTAGCTCTAGAAAGCAAAGCGACACCGAGTCTCCTTCAGATTAAAAAGAAAAAAAAAAAAAAGACAAGCCAGGTTGTTAGGATTATCTAATTATGCGGCCACAACCACAAAGAAGAAGAAATTTCCTGTTACCATGTCTTTCCTATGTCACACAACAATGCTTTATATCCTAAATCTTGTAGATTAGGCAAATAATATTCCTGGCAAATACTTACTTCTAAAATATTTCAATGCTATTCCACAAAATAATAATAATAAAAAAGGTAGAGTCTGAATGTGCTAGCATCCTAGAAGGAAGTGATTTTTTTTGAGGGAAACAAAATCCAGACTATGGTGGAAGTCTAACTCATCCCTTTGTACAACAGAAGACAAGGTCTTACAGGTACCTTTGGAAGACTTTTCTTACCACTGAGAAAGAAAGCAGGATTTTACACAGCTGTTGTGAGTTCCTTCTTCCAAGAAAGTAACCAGACTACTTAGATCCCCTTGCCGGGTGATTAGCTGTGACATGCCAGTGTTCATGCATGCGTTTCCTTTGGACTTTGGTGAGTTAAGTTTAACTAACACATTTTAAAACGTAGGGAGATTCTTTTCTGTGTATCACCTGGGGGGTGGGAAACACCAGACAAAAAAAAAATAAACAAAGGGAAAAAAAACACAAAAGAAAAAAACAAAATCAAACAACAACAAACAAACAAACAAAAAATACATGAAAATGTTTGACTATTGTGGATTTGTATAAAGGAAGACCTTCACATCATACCAAGAAACCTGACAACTTGGAAGGGACCAGTATGGATATTAAAATAAATGCTGCCCTGAGAGGGGACTCCCTTCTATTTCAGCACTGAAAACTTATGAAGAATTGCACCTAAAGAGTTTAACTTTGAAAGCAATACCAATACTTTTTCATGAGAATAAAACAAGGTTGATGAAGGGTCTGCTTAGAAATTAATCTGCTTCCCCTTCAAGACAGGTGAAACAGAGCATTAACCAAACTCTGACTTCAAATAGTTAAGTGCTTGTATGGTGTAAATCTCTCATCTGAGCCTACAGCTAGTGAGTTGTAAAAGCCTTTTGTGTGAGTTTATCTGTCGTTTTAGGAAAAAAATACAAGGGTCCTTAAAGAAAGAAGCCATTCAACTGCGACTACAGATGCCCACTGTAACCAATTCTACTGCGGAGTCAGCAGAGATAAAGGGGAGAAGAAACAGAAATCGACCAAAGGTTCCTGCGAGGAAGACTCAAGGATGAAGTAAAGGACCCCCAGGAGACCCTAAAAGACTTAACACGCATGTGATAATGGGCGGTCACTTATGTAAATGATTTCTTGGGAAACTAATGAATATGTAAACTGTTTCTTAGAAATATTACACATAATTAAGTATCTCTCACCTTACCCCATAGGGTGTGCCCGTTTTTGGAGGAGCTATCCCCTGTGCATCCCCCACCATGAATAGAGAATACCAATTTAACAATACTGTTGTATGAACTTTCTCTGTTTCACAGAAACGACATGGGTGATAGGAGATGATGAAGCTCAAAAGGCTGAGTTGAGAGACTGAAAGACTTCACTGTAAGACATTTTACTGCAAATGCCACATAGAAAACAAAAAAGGCAAAATAGGAAAACAATCTATATCTATATATACAACATATTAATGTCAAGCCCAGAGTAGTTATAATGTGTTTATCTTCACTGAATAGTGAATGTGCAACATATATCATGCATAAACTATTGTACCATCTATATATATTTAAATACAAAGAAAACATGAGTTTTGCAGTTAAATCACTTCAACACATGATATTGGGTTCCTGTAAAATGTTGCAAGGTTATGGTTCTTCTGAGCCTCATTACAATAAGAGCCCACAGTTAAGGTACCACGAGTTAGCAGTATCAAACAGGTCTCCTGAATAAAAGATGCAGACATATCAGAAGACAGACAGAAATATGAATGGGATATTAAAATATACCAGCAACAAGCAAGTTCAGAGAAATACCAGTATCTGCCTAGAGTGGAAACAAAGTTCTGAGGTCAAGGCAACCTTATTTGTAGAGGACTAATGACAACGTAGTTCATTTTTGTGGAAGTATGTTGGAAAGGATAATTATCTAGGGGATTAGGTTTCCAGATCTGAATTCATGCCTGAAGAGCACTGTGTGTCAATGGCATTTCCATAGGTCTCCCTAGGACACTGTCCTGTTTGCATGGTGGCAGAGGGCCTCAGCTGATGTCAACTGGGGAAGCACACAGCAAATTTATCAGGAGCCCATTTGCTGTGAAAGAGTCAGCTTCATTGCCCCATTGCACTAAAAACCTCTGCTTGACAGAAATACCCAGTCAATTAAGGGAGATGGCTGCTAAGAACAGAAATGTTTGTTATTTGTTGTTGTTGTTGTTGTTGTTTTTCCTTCTAACAGTTCTCTACTGTTATATAAAGCATTTTAAAATGTTCCAAAGAAGGCAACAGTGCTTGTACATGCCTTCCCAACAGCCACTTACCACAGCAATTGCCAACATTTTTGTTTGTAAAAGATAATTGCACTTCTAGATCAATTTAGGAAACAAGCCTGGCTTTCAGCTTCAAAACTCCAAACAGTTTGTGTTTAATTATAGCAGACATTAAATGCCTTTAATTGTATACTGCAAAAAAATAACCTGGGACTACACGAAGATTCATATAGAATGGTATTTTTCAAAGCAATAAGTACAAAACATACTTTGAGCTTATTTTTAAAACATAAACATAGTAACAATACAGATGTGTAGTCTCTCCATTTGGTTACAGATTAAGTAGAATATTCTCCAACTTGTTGAATTATATATTTGCAGTAGATAATATTGAACTTGCTTTTACATTTTTCTTAAAAGCCTACTGGAAATAAAATAAGAAATAAATTTAATCTACGTATAAGAGTTTAAAATTTAATGTAATGTAAGGTTCAAATCCATTACATTTTAACTGTTGAATGCAGTCCTGAAATATTAGGAAACTTGAGTTTTGTGGTCACCTAAGCAATCTTAATTTGATCCATTTGCATGTAGGCATTATGCTTTGGCCTTATTGTTGTGTTTTTTTTTAATTGATTCATAACTTCATTACTATTTAGATACTGAATTACAGTGACAGTCTTCATAAGCATGTGACTGGATCCAAGTTCTGGATGCTTAGCTATTTTAAAACTAACTGTCTTTTCAGAAGCGCTGAGCACCCAACAGCTGACTCAAGCTGAGATCAGACCTCGCTCACACTTACGTGCTTTAACCTTAATGATCCTTTAAAGTGGGATGCTTTTGGTCACACCACTGTATTATTTGGACACTATAAAAACAGGAACAGGATCAGGGATTGTCTTGATTATCAAGAAATTTTCTAAGAAAAAAAACAAACCACTGAGCATGGTTTCAGGATACAGTCCAGCCCAGACTTCTGAAAGTCTCCAGAATCACCTTTTGAGAAATATTACTATTTATTTAACATCAGAAAACATCAGCTGAACCAAAGTTAACCCCCAGGACACAATACTGTTCCTGGTTGAAACTTGTTTTTTTTTAAAGTATTGCAAAAACCAAAATGGCCTGCTTATAATCCTGAAAAACACGCTCTCTATCACAGCAATAATGTGCATTAAGTCAGTTTTGTCTCTGTCCCAGCTTAACTGAGTTTATGATTTGGAGTGGTTATACATAAATATATATTCCATATATTCAAACAATATATAATTGCTTTGTATATCTTTTACCTGAAAATTCTGATGTATGTCAACCAAGGTTTGCAATATTGAATAAAAGTTGTCCTGGTTTTAGACAACCAGGACAACAATTGCCCACAGCTGCAGTTACTCAGGTGACACAAATGGACCAATCGCAGAGCTCCTGCCCGTGGGGCTCAGTACAAAATGGCTCGTAAGGGAAACATCTTCTGGCTGGTTGGTTAGGGGTTTGCTTGTTTGTTATTGCTCCCTCTGCTGCTACTGCTCCTGCATCCTGTTTTCTCACTGGAAAGAACAGCGTTCATTGAGACAGGTCACCTTCTCCTGCTTCCCTGAGCAGGGCCAGCCTGGCCAATCCAAGGCTTTGGTGAACCGGGACCCTGGACTTGGGCACCCCCATCTGATACCAAGTTTGGGACTTTTCTGGTTGGGAAGTAATTACCAACGGAAGAGTGCAGGTTTCATGTTTACATATTTGTAATTTACCGTTGTAATTATTACTATTATTTCATTAAACCTATTCTAGTTTGGGTTTTTTCCAACCTTAAAATCTCTCTTATTTATTCCCCTTTTATCTTCTCCTGGGCGGGTAGTGAGAACATAACAGCATGCATCACCTGGTTATTGGCTAAAACTGGTAAAAGTATAGATAGTTTCTTTACACTTCAGAAAACTGAAGTACTTTCTGTTCTAAAGGTTGCATGGACATCCTATGTATAGAAAAAATTCATCCAGTATGAAACAGTAATTCTCCTGTATTTTAAAACCTGATGTATTTACTATAAATTTTAGATAAAGTTTTTGGTCATGGCTAATGTTCAGGACATAAAATTACTATTAGCTTTCTGCAAAGTTAGAAAGAATGCAGGGTTGATTTGGTAATTTTAAATTGCAAAAATGAAAATAGGAAAAGTGAAATGCTTTGCTGCACAGGCTTCTTACATATTCCAAACAATCAATCTATGCTAGTAACAGGAAGAAGTAAAACTTATGGCAAACTAAGAAAATCAGTAGACTCTTTCAAAACTAATTGCTTTATCTCAAGGGGATAAACACATTTTGTGAAAGTGTTTGTTCTTACAATACTACTTACATTTACTCCCTTTGTATTTCAAATCAAAAGACAAGAGATGGGAAACAAAGCTCTTACACTGTGAGTATTTCTGTCTTCCATGCTTTCAAAATAATTAAAGGGCTCTTTACTGTAGATTTCATGAAGGAACTTAACCTCTGATAATGGTGACCTTAAAAGGAGCGACAGTTGCAACTTTATTGTAGAAAAACTTGTTAGACACTGGGTTTAAAATTGAAGTCTTTATATCCACTGTACTTACAAATAATACTAACATGTTTTATGCTCAGAAAACTAAAAAGCACCTGCTATTATTTAGCTTTGTTACTTTTATATAACATAGAGATAAATAATACTAAAGCTCTAAGTAACGTATACTCTCACCAAAATTAACATGAAACTGTTCTTAATCAAACTTTTATAAATTCAGTTCAGTTTATAAATTCAGACTTCATCCTTAATAAATTTAATTATCCTCACAACCTCTTCTCTTTTTCTGAAGCAGAAATTATTCTATTAAATAATTCAGAAAGGAGCTGTGATGACAAATGGGCAAAATCTTTATTTGCCTTGCTGACAGTTCCAATAAATACATACATGCATTATTCTTGCAGATCAATATAAAAAAAATCACTCTAGTTTCTTAGTGAAGGAAAAAAAACTGGTTTCCTCTTTGGTCATTTTTAACTTTGTTAGTAAAAGCAAAGACAATTTGGAAACACAGGACTAGATGAAGTAGCTTTAGATACCATTCACAGAGGACATCAATCAGTAGCATCTCATGTATTACAGCTTCATAATTAGGACACTAAACGAGCCTGCGGAAAACTTGCCAAGAAAAGTTCACCTGATCAGGGATGGAGCTTTCATGTGCAGTCTTTTCAAAAGGCTCCCTTCTATGCCATTTATCATTATGTTGCAGTCTTCGTGGGCCACTAACATTGTACAGTTTTTAAGTCATATGTTTTATTTATAAAGTGCTACATCACCTGTTTTAATTTTTATAAACCACTGCAAAGATTTTAAATGCATCCTAAAATCTAAATAGCATCACTTTTGTAATCTATGTAATTGAGCAAATTAATTGTCTTGCAAACGTTCTGAGTATACTTTATCAGACATGTTTCAGCAGCCAGTATCGAGTTGTCAAAAATGTATTGTCTTGGTGACTTCCTTTATCTCTCTGAGAAAAAAAAAAAAAATTACAATTTATGGGGCTTGCTTAACTGTGCTTTCTTTGCTAGGACTTTTCAACAGGAGACTGTTTCTTCTCCTTTATATGCCCTGGCTTTAGTTTTGCTTTGAGATCATTAATAGCTTCTCCAGATTTCCTTATTCTCCTTTTACCTTTGCATTTTTAAAATACATCTTGAATAATTAAAAGCACAACAGCATGCATTTCAGCTCAATGAGAAGCCGTTTATCAAAAAAGTGCGATGTCCATGTCACGTCTAATCCTCCCATGGCTCTTTGGAGATCAAACAAATGACAATTCATCTAAATAGAAGTCAGTTCTCAAAAGGTTACAAACACCTGTGGTAGAAAAACATTAATGATGCTGTTAAAGTACCAGAGTAATCAATAAACCTTTGTCTTGGAAAACATCAGTAGTACACTTCAGATAAACCACAGGAATTAAGCTAGGCAATAACACACTGGGACAGTTCAAGTCTCTCTTCATCCACGGCTGGTGTCTCGAGAGGATTCTGTCCATTCATCTGCTTTTGATCCTGATCCATGTGTTCCTGAATCCGTGTATTCTTGCATCTAGTTCTTGCCGGCTGCTGAAGCTAGGAGTCAAGCCTGGGACTTTTCCAGGGCCTCCCCCTGCAGCCTCCCGTGGTGACTTGAGCATTACTGGGGAGGGGGGGTGGAGATGGGGCAACGGGAGGGATGGGACTGGGAGGCAGGCAGAGGCGTGTGATAGTAGTTTTTAAGATATTTGTATACTTTTGTATATTTGTATACATTTGCACATATTTCATTATTTTCCTTTTCATCACTATTGTTTCATTAAAGTCGTGTAGTTAAATTTCCAACCAGCAAATCTCTATCACTAAAGAGGAAGGGAGAGGGGTTAATAGAGAGTATCTGTCATCCATTTAATTGCCAGCCCAGTCTTAAACTGCAACACACAATCCACACATTAGTTATTTTAAAAGCATTAAATAATATGTATTAATTTCTTTCAGTATTTCTTAACAGGTGGATTATATGATCCAGTGTCTTCAAAAGAAACATCTCCAGAATACAAAATCTGCTGGATCAGGGATTTTAAGTTTACAGATTAAAAGTGCTGCAGGGTTTTTGATGCCTAACTCTGAAACTGATAAAATATGCATTGGCATTAACTACTCCCAACCTCAGTGTCAGCCACAACTGGTTCCTTAGATCTCCCTCAGAATTTAAAACATTTTCTGCTTTGTGCCAGATTTTCTTAAAGGAGTGTTTGACTTCTAGTTCATACCTAAATCAGTTTGAATCCAGAAACTAAGAGGCTCTGAAATATCATAATTTAGACACTTCAGAATTGGATGTTCACATTGGAGCTTTCACCTTTTTAGAGTCACTTTTTCAGATCAACTTTCATGAGTAGCTTTTTTTTTAAAACAAGTGGGGGAGTTCCCTGCTTCCTCTCCAGATCAGTGAGGGCACCTGCCTAGGTCACAGTAGACAAGCTCAATTCCTTCTACTTCAGTATTTAAAAAAGCAAATCCATTACTCTAAACACTAGGTTGTCATCCAGTCTGACTCTGAGAGTGAGTTTATGAATGGAGAAGAAAAGAAGGATTAGAAGAGGGTAACAGAAGCAGGGATATTTTTGTCATCCAGTTCACAGGAGATATGGAAGAACATAAATCTGTATTTCAGAGCTTATCAGACCACCTGTAGTTCAGGCTCTTCTCCAGGCTGCCTCCAGTATTTTAGGCAATTGCTGAATTGTATAAGCAGCCGTGAAAATGCATCCAGAACCCCTTCCAGTGTTAACAGCCTCATTCAGAATTGGCAGGATAATATAACTTCATGTAGTTCTTGATATCTCTCCAGCACAGTGAATGCCTCAGAGCAAAGTGACCACTTCAGTAAGTGCAATAAGAGCCTCCTCAAAATGCTTCTGGCAACGCTGCCCTAGCCATGGCCACCCACTACCTCAAGAAAGTGGAAAGGTTAAACAGTGGTTGACAGGAAAAGGAAAGGACAATGTTGTCCTTACCATGTTTCTTTATCATTGTTGTATGCTCAGTCAGGTTTGACCATCCAGTTGGGAAAAAGTGATAGTCCTGTGTGATTTAGGCAAGTGATCTGATTCCTAGACTGTGTGTGAGTGGTTTCCAAACAGTCAAAAGCCTGAAATATATTCATATAAATTGTCTAATTACTTATCCTGAATAATGCACAGATATGTAAAAACTGAGCTCCCTATGTGCAGAATTTGCTTCCATCCACAGGAAGAAAATATCTCTAATGAGTAATGTCATTGGCTCCACTGCAAATAGCAGGCATCTTCCACACTGCTTACGTTTATCTCCCAGTAAGGTAAATGACATAACTTATGTTTTAAGTTAGCCATCACCTATTATAACAGAAAAAAAAGAGCAAACCCCTGCCATTAATCACAACTTCGCTCTTAAGCAGCGACATACCATTACTTCGAGATAGGTTTTCGGTAAGTAATAAAGTACTAACAGGATAATGGTAGTGGAATAGCAAATGAAATCCATTCTTGCTCACATTTGTTCCACTTCTCTGCACTGATAGTAAAAATACATAAAATGGGACACTGAGGATATCCATATGCAGTGTATTAAAATGAAGAGGGGAAAAAAAACAACCTAGTGGGTAACACTTTCTCTCATGCATCATCAACTACTTTCTGCCTAACTCATTCTAAGCTGCTAAGAAGCAATAAAAAGCTGTAATTGGAGAACTACCAAAGATTCAGGGCATGTAAACATACACTTGCCTAAAGAATAACAGTTCTCATTCATAGAGACATTCACAGAATCACAGAATATTAGGGGTGGGAAGGGACCTCTGGAGATCATCAAATCCAAATCCCCTGCCAGAGCAGGACCACCATAGAATCTGGGGCAGTTCACTCAGAAACATGTCCAGAAGGGTCCTGATAGTCTCCAGAGAAGGAGATTGTACAACCTCTCTGGACAGCCTGTTCCAGTGCTCTACCACCCTTACAGCAAAGTTTTTCCTCATGTTGAAGTGGAACTTCCCCTGTTTCAGATTTTGTCAATTGCCCCTTGTCCTGGAACCAAGAGATCCCCAAAAATATTTTAACAGATTTCTGACACATTTTAAATATACTTTCTGAACATCTATTGAGCAAGGTTAGCACAAACTTTGTGAAAGGCAGTGGAGAGAATAGCCAAGTCAAAGGTTCATGGAAGAAAGAAAAGCTATTTGTTTTAGCATGTAGGTGTCATGAGTTATTTTATAGGATATATGAAGCCTAGTCAATCATATTCCCATCAAAAAGAAACTACATCCAACACTGACTGAAATACATCCCCCTTCTATTGCTGCAACCTGAGAGTCTGACTTTCTACATTGCATTTAATAGGAGACAAAAAGAATGAGAACCACATGCAGTAGAAAACAACCCATGAAACCTCTTAAAAATAAGTATTTGCAAGTCCTAAAAAAAAATAAAATAAATAAGAAGTGTATGATTTTTTTTTTATGAGCTCAAATGCACAAAAATTGTCTTTTTCCATATACTTATAAATTAACCCCTTTGCAGAAAGAAAAGGAACAGTAGGCAAGCACACAGACATCCAACAGTTATTTATTTTTTATTTCCATCTGCAAATTTGAATATGAGGTTGCCAGCTTTTTGGTGCCTACTATAATTTTCCTGCAGACACTAGTCTCCAGACAATTTATGGTAAGATTGATACATTAAGTATGAAATGGTTTCACTATTTAGCCCTTATGTCACATCCACAATTTGCTTATTGATCCCTTTCAGGGAAAATGCAGTTTTGTGCTAAAAAAAGAAAGCCCTGATAAAATTGGTATGGCACAATTATTCATCGCTTAAAACCCAGTCTCAGATACACTCATGCATCCATTTAACTTCAGCTGCATGAATAAATTGAATTTTGTGCGTGTCAATCTACACAAAATAACAAATACCAGTTCGGTTTGCAGTAAGGAAACTTTTCCTGATATTTTTATTTCCAATACTCAGAATAGCAGCCTATCCAGTCACAGCTGAAATTCACATTTGAAGTTTGCATTCATTCTTATCAGAGACACAGGCTTGTGCTTCAGTATTTGCTGATGGCTACAAAGTTGTTGAAGAGAGTTGCAGTAACACAGTCAAGATGTTGCACATGAGAAACAAAGTGATCAGAAATCTTTTTTATCCAAAAATCTTTTTTATCCAAAAATATTGATTTAACAGTAAGAGAGCTATTTCATGAAAACCCATTAACTGTTAAAATCCTATCAGAAACAAAACAGGTGGGCTGCCTACAAGCCCAGCCCTCCTTCCCCCCCACCACCCCCCGCCCCATTCTTTGTGCCATTGCTTTTCTAAAATGACCGAATAACTCAAGGAGCAATGCCTTCCCCAGAGTCATCCACATGGGGAAGTAGGCAGCAGAAAGCAACCAAAAACTGTGTTTACACACAGAACAACTTTTTTTTACCTTTAGTGGCATTCCTTTAAAATAATTCTATTTTCCTGTTCCACATATGTATGTGGCTCACATTTTTTCAGGTGTGGCTGATTTTTCTCTGTAATAACTGTTAGACCACAGACACACTTTTGAATAAATTACAGTTTTTGCATTAGGTAAGAAATTAACTTTTTCCTTTAAAACATTCTGCATAAAATTCAAACAAACTGAATTCGACAGTGTTTTTTAATGCTTCTTGGCAATTTTTGTACAGCTTTGTCTTCTTTCTTCTAGGTGCTCTCTCTACACCTATACGGTATCTGTCATGAGGCATTAAGACTAGAGATTCATATCCTGTGAGAACAGAGGAAAGTATGTCACTTTACACAAAGCAGAAGACATCCACAAAGAAGACTGAAGGTATGTCAAGAGGTCTCAGCCCTTAGAGAGGGATCACAATGGAATTTCTGAATAAAGATATTGTCCTCTGACAGATTTTTTCTTACTGAAAGTATCTTGTCTATTAAAAATGAAGCTTTTATTTGTATTTTTTTAATAGTTCTAATTTTTTCAAGTAAAACAATATAATCATATAGTAGAAGAATATGTAATATTTCAATCTGTACAGCAACAGCATCAAGAGTTCTACACTTGGCATTAAAAAGATTAAAAAGAAAAATATTGACAGATCTGTTATCATTAGTTACCAAAACTCCTGCTGCTTTTCTAGCTGTTAAAACATCTGGTTGAAAAATCAGCTATCATTAATATGGAAGCTGTCACACATAGAACACATTTTATTCACTGTTAGCAATAGGTTACCCCTGGAGTGGTTTCCTCTTAAACCAATGTATTAATGGAGACGCTCTACAAGTTACTATATGAAGTTTGATCTCTACACCTTACCTTTGCTGATACAGAACATACCATTATATTGCACACAGTAGACATTTATATAGTTCATAGACTCTAATTATACACAATAGAAAATATTAATTTTATTATGGATGTGCCTCAGTGTTCCAGCCCCATTGTGCCAATGTTTTACAAACTAAGATGTTAAGATTTAAGTAGTAAATTGCCAGTTATGTGAACTGGCTCTTTGAACACCACCAACTGAACAGAAGGATCTAAATTCCTGGGATAATTAAAAAAAAAAAAAAAAGGACACGTATTAATTTATTCCTTTGACCACTTCTCTTTATGGTTGTTTTTTCACCAGACAGGAAAGCAGTAGGATCAAGTATGAACCTTTGATGCCAAATAATCCTTAGTTGCAAGTGTATTTAACCTAGTGCTTCGATGGTCCTTGAAACAGCATCACTTTTTGTTTTATAGGTTCACAGTAAGAGGCAGCAGGGTAACATTCTGACCATATAGCCATTAACAAGATGCTGGTCTTTTTTATATGTAAAGAGCAAAGCACATCCTGAAAACAAAGAAATAATAAAGATAATTAAAAATAAGCTCTTACATCATATACTCTGAAACTCCAGTGAGCTTGGAGCCTTCAAAGAATCCCAACCAGTAGGAGGCAATATAAAAATGCTATGCTGAATTTGCAGGAAAAAATCCTAGAGCTCCCCTGAAGATTGCTATAGTGCAGATACAAATCATTTTCAAACTTAATAAACTGTGTGAGTAAACTTATCAAAAATTAGCATGAACAGGAAAAAAAAAACACCTATGAAAATGTTGTGCCGCAGCACCAAGATTTTCCCCTAGGAATTTACAGCAGATCTTTAAGTCTTCTTACATTTGCCCCTGATATTACAATAATACACTGCTGTATTATCAGCAGTGTTCCTGGCTAAATTCCATCCAAAGGGACGATCTCATCTGAAAAATTACTTTACAACATACCTCTGTGAGGATTTACTTAGCAGATATGCACAAAGCCTCCAAGAGAAGACATTCATTATTAATTGTGGAGTTTCAAAAATATTTATCTAGCAGCCTAAGGTGAGGACAAAGAAAGTTAATGCATGACACTGAAGATAATTCAAGTTTAAATTGCCACTGGAGTTTGTTGTTTTGTTTTTTTTTTCTCAAAATACATGGACTTTTCCACTAGCAATATCCGTATTAATTACTTCATTGTACTTCTAAAACCTCTTCTGGCCTCCATTTATATACCAAAATACTGGTGGACTGCTGAGACAGAGCTGTTAAAGAACTTATTTCCTATAAAATCTATTTGTAGTATCTGGTTCTGAATACCCATCCCTTCAAGTGCTTATTTTCTGCTATTAATAGAGCCCTTGATAATTACTTTTTAAAGAAACATAATGCATATATAAAACAAACATATTTGAACTAAGTACTAAGTAATAAAGGGCCTTTCTGATTATCAGTGTTCAAACAGTGTGAGAAATTTTCTGCTTGCCTTTAATGACAATCCTCACTCCTCAAAACATAGATTTGATGCACTATTTTAAAAGGAGAGCGGGTTGCCTCCTAACTTTGCAGGGAATAGGAGTAGCACAGACAGCTTTCACATTCATGTTAGAACTGATAGCAGCTGAATACTGAATACATTTTTGCACAGCCTTGTCCGATCTACTTTACATCACAAAGTTGTGCTCTAACTGGCCTGTACTTTTGAAAACTGGCTCTCTTGAAAACTTCAACACCACAGCTAACTGCTCTAGGAAGGCAAAGCCCTTGATACAAATACAAACATGGTTGCACCAGTAGGTAAGAGCTGTCTTAGCCAAACTTAAACATTCAAAGAGGAGGTGTAACAGTCTGCAGAATAAAGAAAATCCTGTTGGCATATGCCACATATACACCAAAAGGCTCTTGTAATGAACTTATGCCAGTAAGGCTAAGACTGCAGCCTGCAATTTAGACAAAACCTCATATCTATCACTACAATATCTGCATGCCCTGGAGGCTTTATTATATGATTTTTATATGCAACGTAATGTTACAAGTCCTTAAGAGGTCTTTCTCAGCTTGTGCACATCTCCTTTTAGTAATTTCTGAAATCAGGGTCAGAAGCAGCCACAAGAGATCATCTCCCTCAAGACAGAATAAACTATACAAATGATATGTTCTTGATCAAACATTCCCATGACAGAACCCCTATTCCCTGAGAAATG
>NW_009952893.1:2025938-2042355 GCF_000747805.2 Chaetura pelagica | reverse complement strand
AGCCTTCATCACCTGCATAAATGAAAAAAAATTGCTCCTGTATCTGAAAGCATCATTAAACCAAGATTTTGCATTTCTTTTTGATGTTCCCATAGCCCCTGTTCTTACCATTCCTTGAGATAAGAATTGAAATTATGTTTATTTCCAAAACCTTGTCTCACATTTTCAGAAAACAGACCATTTATTATGGCCTCTTATTTTTCATCACTTTTTTAGCAGGATGCTGTGGAATGTGTTGGTTCCAGCCCTGAGCTGCAGGTTTGGATTCCAGCTCTTCCCTTCTCCTGAAAGTTGAGGAAACTATCAGCATGTGCATTAATAATGTGCCCCTCCTGACCCCTCTGACAAGGTCTTTAGACAATGATTCCAGGCACAAGTAAGTTTTTACTTTGTCAAGTAAGAGCGCTATATATGAACAATTCTCTTAATGTGATGTTATGATTGAGATTTTCAATAAACCACAGTCAGAGAAGCCTAAATTTTGCCTCTCTGCAGCTATTCTAATAGAGTCCATTTAAGTGTCTGGAAAAAAAAAAAAAAAAGAAAACACAAGAAAGCATTGCAGAAAACTGTGCAGAGCTGACTCCAAACCTGAAATCCATGAGATCTGTTCCACTGATTTCTGATAGGTTTGGGGTCACACCTGTAGGTTTTTGAAGTGTTGGGGTTTCTCTTCAATACTACTTCAATACAATTCATAGTAAAACACTGAAATATAATGAAATGGCAGTTTCTCTCTCACACCCCCACAAAGGTTCTGATTATGAATCCATTGTTTTGCTACACATCTTGATTCACAGAGTGCAAATTCTGGTAATGAAACAAGGGAGGCTGTCACAAACTCTGAGGTCTCTGAGACCTCTTCAACATGATCTGAAGGGAGGATGGGGAGTTTCTCACACACACACACACACACAAAGGGAAATGTTGGTGAAAAAAATACCTGTTTCTGCTGGTTATACTTTCAACTCCCTTACAATCACCCCTCCGTGCTCCTTCAAAGAAGACATAAAAACATGTTCTGGAAAGGTCAGAAGTTACAGGACTATTCTGACTCATCCCTGTAACAAGCTTATGCTAGAAACTGTGAGGGTCCTGCTGCATTTAGAATCTTCACACTTTCCAAAATAGGACAAGGATGAAGGAGGCAGAGTGCACAGAGAGACTTAATCATCAAGTATTCAGCTGTCATCTCTTAAAACTGATACCCAGCAAGTGCAAATGACCACAACTCTATTGATGTTAATGGAATTACAGAGGCTAGAGAGCCAGAGAAAGTGAGTTTTGAAACATCTAATAATAGAAAAAGCAAGTGATAATTATCTCAGTTGTATAATCACCACACACCTTGTTTCTCATACAGACAAGTGTTACGTGACCAAACTTTCCCAAGGAAAGTACTAAGAAAAAGCATGAATGCTTCTATCTCAAGGCAAACTTTTCTGAGAATTTGAAAGCACCAGACCAGAGAGACATACAAAAGATGAATAGTGATCTTGTGCTAAGACATGCACCTGGGAGTCATTTTTCCTGGCTTTGTCCCAACATCCCTATGACCTCAAGCAAAATGTACTGAGCAGCAAAGGCAATAAGAGGCTACAAATCTACTTTTTGAGCATAGCTGCGGGAAAAAGTTCAGAGTTCCCAAAAGATAAGAAGTAACCTATGAAGAGGACAGAAAAAATAGATCAACTGAGCAGGAAGGGTTATTGTTAAAATTCAATGTCTGTGTTAGGCTTATGATTGGGAAGGTAAGAATGCAACTAGAAACTAACAGAGCGAAAGTGGCGCACTTAAAATGAGGCCTCCATCAGCTAAATAATTATGGGAAGGTTTATTCCAGCAACAGCTCCTCTGTGGAGTTTTAGAACAGAACTCCAGAAATCAAAATAGCCAGGTATTTGCAGCGGAACTCTGGAATACCCAATGTAATTTCCAACCCGGTTCTGAGAATCTACCCCTCTCTGCTGACCTTCAGTCCCAGGAGGACAAAGGCAAAAACACTCCAGATAAACCCATTTATCAGCAGCAGGATACTAATGCAGCACTCCTGAGATTCTGCTGCTGTACTTCTCTTCATTCTCACCTTTCACCTAATCCTAAAACCACATTACAATAGCATTATGGATTAAGATGGCCCATTCCATTCTGCTGCCCAAGAATTGTAGAAACAGAATCATAGAATAATCATAGAATCAAGAATAGCCAACACAAGAGGGAAACCTGAATGGGATGAACAAAATAGGTTCTCATCAAAGCAATAAGCTGGAATAAAACTAAACAATAACTTGTGGACCTAGTCTTCTCTCCCAATGTATGTCTTTGCAATAGCTGCCTCACATCCTGAGCATGTCAAAGAATGTGCACCCCAATTTTTCCTAACTCTCCTCTTTTTATTCCAGTTGGCCTCACACAGGGAAAGTAACTATCATTTCTATTACTTTGATCAATGCAAAAATCTAAATGAGGCTGGTTGACAGGTCACTGACCCAGCTCCCATGTTCTGGTGAATATCCTGATTTTACCCTACATCCAGAAACAAAGGCCCTGTTACCTTCCCCACCAAAAAAAAAGGAATGAAATATACAGTCCAAAAAGGGGCCTATGGTGCATGTATACCAGCTACATGTCTGAGCTGGTCAAGAGATGGCTGTGACCTCAGCCTACACTACAGAATCTGACCTTAGTTTTGACCTAGTCTGAGAAAACTGAGTCAGTTTTCTTTGCTCACAAGAAGTTTAAAACAAGTTCAAATAAATATATCTGGTGTAATCATTCCATTTCAATATACTCAGAATTTATTTCTTTATTTTTCTCATAATCTTTTCTTTCCTTCCCTCTTCTGTATGCTAATCAGTAACTTTCCAGTCTCTGATTTGGTTGGTTTAATCATCCTGATACGTGATCTAACGGACAGAAATCACCCGAGTCCAAACTTTGCTTAATGTTGTTCAGTGATAAAACCATCTCAACACCTTTGGCTCTCTGGTAGCAATTCCTCAATCAGAATTAACGCAAAATACTTCAATGTCGGGAGCTGAGAAACACACATACCATCTCTTCAGAGAACAAGTGTCTAACAGTATTTATCATACTAAGATGCATATCTTTTCCAGAGTGAGTCTGACTTCTTTTCCTTCGCTTCAGCCTGTCCAGATACAGGCCAATTTCTGTCAAGAGGCCTTATGGACGCATTACCACTGTACTGCCTGAGCTACAACATTTTCCACAGGCTCAATTACCCAGGCACCACACTATGCTACCTCTACAGTTCCCTGGTTTGCCTCTGGCCATCTCAAAGCAGAACGAACATGCAACTGTCTCCATTCATTTGTGTAAGCAAACACAACATTACTTCTCTAACTTAAAGAGTCCTTTGAATTCCGTATATGTGCCAAAGCATAACTGTTATGACAACAGGAGAAAGTCTCCACTTTTAATACAGCCACTATTTCTAATGCAAAACTGTAATTACATATAGATATGCACTCAAATACGAAAAAGGGAAATATTTCATTAAAACTGTGTATAAGGCTTAAAGACATCATTATATAATAAAATGGTCTCAAAATCTGCAGTATTTTCTTGCTTATCCAAAAATCAGCATATATTAGCTTGTGACATTTGAAAAGCCTTTGTTGCCAACTAATAAAATGAGAGCAGAACAGACCCTGAAAGCATCATAACGTAATGGAAGATTTAATAAGAAAATGGATAATAAGATACTTCTAGTCTAGAAAAAAAATGCAAGGATATTAATAATAGATGACCAGCACTACTCAGCATGATGTAGGGATCCGTGGAATGTTACAAAGCTAAGTCTTGTGCTAGTAAAATGCTGGCTGGTAACACTGATAGAGTCAGCAAGCATGAAAGAAATCTCCCCTTGAGGACGTCCAATAGGTATATTCTCAACCGCAACACTTTTCAGATTAGAAGAAGGTACTCATTTTTACAGGTTTCCTAATGGTTCCATGACTTCATCTAATGGCACCCTCTAATAGTGCCTGCACTTACCAAGGGCTCAGTCAGTGAGTGGCACAGCTGCCTCACGTACAGCTTGATCCCTCTGGGTAGTGATGCCTCAGTGGAAGGACATGAGCATCTGTAACTCCTGTTCTAGTTTGGAGATGATGTTACTTACTCCCATACAGGAGGTGCTCAACACAGCACAGTCAGACTGGCATGCCTCTGATAGTTTATATTCTTCTAAGACACAGAGATTACCCCTTAAACACCAGGATAATTTATTGCTTTGGTTTTAGAGGAAGAGAATGGCATGAGAATGGGCTGCCTTGGAAATTACTCTTCTGCCTAGATAGCTAGTATTCACTGTCAGCTGTGCTTTTGTCTTTCAGACAAAAGGTAAATGCAAAAATGATGGTTTGCCTCCCAAGACATTAGGATTTCTTCTTCCTGTTGCAGTGAATATGCTGCAATTTCTTAGTCAATTCCAGTTGCCAAAAAATGAACAAATGAGTTGACAAAGGTAACATACCAAGAAAACTATGAACTCACAGTCAGCAGAAAGAAAACAAAACTCTTCCCTGAGTCAAAGTTGTCCCTTCCCTGTATGCAAATGATTAATTCCAGCATTTTGGGGATACTTGTTTATTTTCCCATTCTCCAGAACACCCATGAGAGACTGACCTGTCCTCTCCAAGAGCCTGTGTCCAGAGGTGACAATATGAGGGGGAATCCCCAAGTCTGCAGTCAGTGCAAGTCTTGTTCTTCAGAAGAACTAATTGCATCAGGATCAACTCAAATCTGTCAACACTGGAAAATTATCTTTCCAAAAGAGAATCCATAGTTACTACTCAAACAGAAAGGCATTTTTGTCTTTGTAATTAATTTTAGCACATCTAAACCAGTTTGCAAACAGTACACAATTAAAAAGAAATGTGTTATCCAGATTATGAGCCCACTCAAGGACAGAAAACTTGACTATCAAAATGTTAATATGCTCATAGTCACTTGTGGCAAATATAAAAAAGGAATTATGGTAACCAAATGCAAAAAGATGAAGTACCACCAAGTAGAAAAATAGTCTGAACTAGGACTCCAGAGACTTTCTGTAGGGCCTAAAGCAAAACATTTGCATGCTTCCTTATCTGGCTCCATTACCTGTTCTGGTTTGTAAGCACTTGAGGCAAGGTGCATCTTAGATATACATCCTCGTTCAGACCCAACCTCAGCTGCAGCATGCTTCTAATGATCTTTAAAAGTTCAAACCCCGTACTGGATTGGGGCATTAATTATTTTGGCTTCTCAACACATAAATAAGCAGCATGAAACCTCAACAGTATTAGAGAACTCGAGCATGTCTGGCACATACACTAACTGTGGTTCACACTAGAAATCTAACTACAGCCTAGAAATCTCACAAAAAAATCCTAAGAGATTCACAAGGCCAAGAATTCCATAGGTCAGACAGGCCAAAGGAACCCAATATGTAAGAAAGCTACATAACAAATAATTAAATTATTACCTCTTCAATGAAAAGGCCAGAATCTCTTTTGCCTTGACATTCCTTTGGCCACAAGGCTCTGGGGAAAAAAAATTCTTTGGTGCAAATATCACATACCAGCTGAACACTGGAACATGGAACCTTTCATGGATACAAAAACACAATAAAAATATTTGACATCAGTTTCTCCCAGACCTTCTAGATGATCCAGGTTTGCTAAATGTGAACAAAAGAGGTACTGGGCAGTATTGTGCTCCAGCCATCATGCAAGAAACTTCTTTCAAAAAAGCAGGGTGCGCGGAAAATTTCAGCACATCAGGATGGATACAGGTTTTGTACCTGTCCCACAACAGAACTAGCAACGAGGTGCATGTACCTATGTGATGGGACTCAGTAACACCCTGGTGTCCAGCTCTGCACTGCAGTTAAGGAGAAAGCTTCAGGCATGATGCATTACTGCTGTGCAAGGGGCACACCACATCTCAGCTGCTCAGGCAGCCTTGGGAAAGATTTGTTGGGCACATTCAACTGGTTACAGATGTACAGATTAACAGATGTAACTGGCTACAGTTAAAATCTAACCACACTTATCTTTACGATGTCTACTTAAATTGCAAAAAAGTACATATTAGAGAAACAAAGGGCTTCACCACCTAATCCATAAGGGCTCCACTACTTAATCCATTTTAAGTAAACTTTAGCATTTTGAGGTTACTTCTGGCACAACTCAGCTTTGGCTTTCATCAAACCACCAGGATTAAATTATACATTAATAATACAACTTAGAGCCATTCTTAGCATATAATATATTTCAATATACTTAAACTCATTTGTGACATTTGAATGAAGTTTGGATTTAGGCTACTGTCATTCATGTCTAATTTGTCATTTTATATTCTGACTTGGAAGCACTTTTTCCATTCCCTTCCAACACTCCTATTCCAAGTCCTCTGACAAAAGCACTGCAGTAAATGACACTACTAGTTCACTTATCTGGTATCACTTGTTCACATTGCCTTCTTTTCTGAACCAGCCAGACCTTCTTATAATGCTGTGCAACCCACATGTGAAGAACCACAAGTAGCTGTGGCTTAGACTAAAAGAAACCTTACTTACATTGTGTAGATGCAAATCAACCAGATAATAATCACATACTTCATTTTCCTACAGTGAAGAGAAATAGACCATGGCACTGTAAACACATCTACTTTTTCTTAATAATGCTGGAAGAGAAGCTAGGGATATACGCATGTAGATCCCTAAGACTAGAGATTCATCCTTGTTTTTGAAACTGCTCTGCTAAACAGCATTCCTGACTGTCTGTTTTAACCAAGGAATTCTGTCATTTGTAACTGCAAACACATTTGTCATTTCTTCCAGTTTCCTAGAACGATGCATTTTTAGCCACAGGTTATGGGAGAACACAACCACAAAAGTGAAGAATTTTTTCAGGATGGGGAGAACCTTAAACCCAGTGTTGGCTGAGCTCATTTACAGCCACAAGTAACATTTAACAATACTGGCTGGTTTGGGGTAGGGAGAAATGGGGTCTGAATCCTACTTTGATAAAACAGATGAAGATCAAAACTTGGAACTTGTTCTGAAATGGTTGGGAGGAGAGTTGGGAACAAATCATCTGGCTCAAGAAAAAAAGAGGAACAGGAGAATGGAAACAGTATATAATTTCTGAACTACTGTTGGAGTCAAGAGTTTCCTACTGATGAGAAGAGAAACTGTTCATCGGAAGGATGAGGCTGAGCACCAATCTGCAACTTTCACCAACATAAGAATCTGAAAACAGTGGAATCTGGCAAAAATATCTCCCAAATCTGGGCATTTTTAAGGCTTCCTGAATGTACATGTTAGTAGGTACACTGAAGCAAGCATCTTACAGCTGTACAGCTGCCTGACTGATTAAAGAATCTTCAGTAGCTCAGGGGCTCTCCATGAGATCATCACTCCAGTTTTCTGAGTAGCTGCATCTGGGTTAGAGGGAAGAGAGTCTTCTGAGGTTTCTGTGATGTAAATTATTCAATCTGTAGGAGCAGCAAGGTTTCTCTTCCAGTTAAAATCTAAATACACTGACCTTGATAACATCTACTTAATTCATGCAAAAAGCACATGATAAAGAAATTAAAACCTGCTCAGTGTGCAGAAAGAGTAAGTTTTTAGCAGGAAATAATAAATAGGCTTGGTAGAGGTAGAACTACTTGGGATGGACAAGGCATATAAGAACTTAAAAGTCTATTCATTTCCACTATGGCATGTGCTAAGCTTCAGCTGCACACTTATAAGCTCCAGAAGCACTTTGCTGACACAAGGTTCCAGGAACTGCCAACAGGTTGCTGAAGCTGCAGCATTCCCAGAACAGCAGAGTATTTAAGGCTAAATTCTACCATTCACAGAACCATAGAATCTTTCACATTGGAAAAGACCTGTAAGATCATCCAGTCCAACCTTCCTAGAAATTAATTCCAATCTCCCTAGAAAATATCATCATAATATGGTTTTGCTTCCTTGGCTGTTTTTATTGAAAAAGTCTGACACCAACATAGTAACTTCACAAAAGAATAGTGAGAAACTGGTTTATCAGCAGAGGCATATTAAAAAAGACAGATAATTTTTTTTTTTTCTTAAGATCCTGTTTTCAGTGTACCCTTGGACAGGAATTCCTCCCACAAACAGAGCTAACTTTCATCTGTTTGCTGAAGAGGGCTTCCATGTCCCACTTTCTTTATATTTATCTAAATGCACCTTTCTACACTTTTCATCCCATGCTCCTACATAATCTCCTTCACTATAAAAGCATTTCAGGATCTTTCTGCTCATGGTTCATCTCCTAACTATTATTCTTGCTTTGCTTTATCTGTAGCTTCTTTGGTGTGTGTTAAAACCCTCCTTAGAGAAGTTCTATTTGGCTCACTGTCAAACATATGCTCTTTATATATATTTATACTTACCCTCAGCCAAAACTTCTGTACTAATGAAATAAAAAGCCTTTCTCTCAACCCTCTGCAGTGAGATCTGTGGAAGAACCAACTGTGATTATTCAAGAGAGCACTCTCAACATAAATAATTGTTTTCCAGTTATCTTCCTTTTGCATTTCAGAAGATTTTCAATGTTACTACTTTGTGATAATTTCTGGAAGAGATATTTGTCTGGCAGAAACTGGTTGTTGTATTAAATAGAAAATGTCTCTTTTTCCTTTCTTTTTACTATAACGTTTGCATTCAATAGGTGGAAGGAGTTCACTGCTGCTTTTGCTTGAACCTACCATTATAAAAAGCCTATATGTAAAAGAATGACTTTCAGCAAATTTAATGAGAGCTGGAGGGCATTCAGCAACTTGTAAGAACAAGTCCCATATCACCACAGCATTAAAGAAATTCATCTGAGCTGAGATTACATGGAAGGTATGGCTGTGTTTGAAGAAAGACAAGATGATATGGAAGTATAGTAAAAAGTAAAAAGGCTAAAATAAAATCTTTTACTACCTTTTTATTACCAGGGTCTTAAGCACTCTGTATCTTTCCTAGATCAGAGAACAGTGATTAAATCCAGTTTACCACTGTATTTTACAGACCTGCCAAAGGCACAGATCTGTAGTGAGATTACAAAGATTTCACTGGTTTCACATGGGAATAAAAAAAAAAGTCTGTGACATACTAAAACCTGTCATATTCTACTGGCACTGCTCTGTCAAGGAATTGCAGGTCTTGCTAAATGTAGTATTGTATGATCCAAAACCTGCTGGCATATCCTTTAGTGAGGTGTACATTAACTGCTCTTGATATTTGAAGAGAAAACTGTTTTATCTTAGACAAAACTTAGCAGCTCCAGGATTCAAAGTGAGACAGTTTCCATTTGCTATTGCACAAATTCTGTTTTCAAGGCAAAATGCACTAACTAAAAAGAAGTAAGAAATGTTCCTTTTTTTTTTTTTTTTTTTTTTTTTTTTAGCAGTGGAAAAGATGAAACTTACAGAAAATCAATCATAAAGCTTATAAATGCCTCCCTATGCTGATATCCCTAGCAATGATACCATATCCAATATGAGCAAAGGCAGCACAAACTTCATGACACTCTCCTGGTAGCACCACTGAAAAGATAAACTGAAGATAACATGGGAAAAAAGATTGCTTTGATTTTCACAATACCATGGTCACCAACCTTGACCCTCCCGGGTTAACATAAAAGGTGGAAATTAGGATTAATATGTAGATGATCTTTTTATATTGACACTATATCAAGACCACTAACATTTCATATAAACCATGATGGCATTTGCCCTCACCTAATTTTCAGTGAATTTCAAAATGTGACCTAGAGGTGAGAAACTCTGTATCATACTATCAGTGTCTTAAATCACACAGTCACATGTTACTGCTCCTTTAAATTACTAATCTAGAACCAAAAATGTACAGTTCATTTGCCTGTACAGTTAGAAATAACTGACTCTTTGCCCCAAAATGACTGCAGGCTTGCTCAGCAATTAATTATAAGACTGACTGAATAAAATAGTTTGCCTCAATACTAATGAGTTTAAAAGATCTGACATATGATATCATATCACAGAATTATTATTTGTGTAATAATAAGTGGCAAGGCCATCACAGGTACTTCATATTTAATGGAACACTGAAGCTTGATAACGAGAGATACAAGTGAATGCTAGAATTGTTATTGGTATTTTAAGCCTATTTCCACAGTATTATGTCCACAATAAATCAAGAAACGGACTATTTCATAGAAACATGGAATCATAGAATCATCCTGGTTGGAAGAGACCTTGAAAATCATCAAGTCCAACCACAACCTAAAGCCCCCTACCATAACCTAATTTACCCATTCAGTGCTTAAATCATGTAATTAAGCACTATATCTGTATTTCTTTTCAATACTTACAGGGATAGTGACTTCACCTGGGCAGCCTGTTCCAGTGTCCAACCATTCTTTCAGTAAAGAAATTCTGTCTAAGATCCAGTCTAAACCTCCCCCTGGTGAAGCTTCATCTTCTCTCCTCATGTCATTACTCACTTGAGAGAAAAGGCCAACTCCCACCTTGTGCAACCTCCTTTCAGGTAGTTGTAGAGAGCAATGATGTCTTCTCTCAGCCTCTTCTTCAAACTAAACAATCCCAGTTCCCTCAGCCTCTCCTCATAGGACTTACCCTCCAGACCTTTCACCAGCTTGGTAGTTCAAAACAACCCAAATCACTGTGTATTTTAAATAGCCTCAATAAAGAAGAGCTTATCTGTTAACCTCTGGTAAGATCATATAATCATGGGTTGAAAGAAATCTCTGCAGGTCATCTGGTAAAACTTTTACTCATAGCAGGGCTAAATTCAACATCAGATAGACTTCAGCTAGATCAGGTTTTTCAGAGCTGCGTTCAGCTTGGACTTGAATTTATTGAAAGATGGTGTTTTCACAACTTCTCTGGAAAACAGTGAAATTTTTTTCCTAATGTTTTATCAGAATTTGCTCTTTGTTGCATCCTGGGTCCAATGCCTCTCCTCTTTTCACTGAGAACATCCAAGAAGAAACCATCTTACCAGTATCTTTTACTGAAAATGTGAATTGATTCCAGTCCTATTCAAATAATCTACAAAGTCTGAAGAAAACATGGGCAAAAAGATTGCTTTGGTTTTCACACTATCATGGCCACCAATCTTGACCCTCCTTGGTTAACATAAAAGGTGGAAATCACCACTATTGTGCAAAATCAGGGCCAGAGATCTGTGCAACTGGTTTGATTCTCTCTTTGCTCACATAGCCAATTAATTTATTTTTCATTTATGTGGAAAATAAATTCGGATATCACAAAATGCAACACTTCTACCTGAAAAATTAAAGAATTGCAATTATAATCTTTATTTGACAACTTATCAAATTGGCCCCAAAACTAAAAGAATCCACTTCATACCCATAAGATGCATGTCAGATACCTACAGATTGACAATATGACCTAAGGTTATCTGGTCTTACGAGTTTTTATTTCAGATCCAAACCTTGCAAAATCAGCAAGACTTAAACACCACCTAATCAACTGCAAGTGCAGTTGATCCCACATGATCTCTAAATATAAAACTGTTGTGTGTTCAAGTTCTGCAAGTGCTACTCAAATTCCACTTGGATCCAACAACACTAACCTTCTGAATGTCAATGATTTCCAAAAACACAATCTTTGTTTCCTGGTCCAAAGAACCGTGTCTTGGCAGAATGAACCTTGAATGTATCTTGAAATAGAAGCAGATCAGCAGCATATTCCAGTATTCTTAAAATAATTATTTCCAAAACTTGCTGATCTTGGAGACAGGAAGGATAGCTGTGTAATTTACAGATTTTGTAAAATACAACCAAAAACACAAAGTGAAAAACACTTTTATTGCTAGTTGTTACTCTTCATCTTTGATGAAAGAGATCCTAAAAATGATATAGTCTCATAAATTTTTTGGATTGCAAAGACCTAACTCGAGTAGTTCTACTGGATGCCATGTATCACTTCCACGCTTAATGTAAATACACCCGTACAACAAGCGTATCTAACCCTTAAGCACAGCCACCAGCAACAGTTACTTGTTTAGGGGATGCCTTTTGAGTTATCAGAGCAAATCCAAATTCCCACATCAGCTGCTTTAACAGAAAGGGAAATATCCTGCAACCAGAGCATTGTTTGGGACTAAAATCCCAATCTTCCTCCACCCCTGGTAGTACAATAGGCATTCATACTTCATACTTCCTCACCCTTTCTCAGTGGATAGATGTTTCATTTCCAGATCAATGGGCCAATGATTCTTTTGCCAACATAAAAAAAATGCAGCAGTTCACTAGTTCAAAGATTTTACTTTCTCAAATGTATCAAATCCCTTGAATCCCTGAGCTGTTAACTGAATAACTATCTGTCAGTTCTAACATACAAGCACAGAGAGCCAAAATCATAAGTTAAGAGCTTCCAGCTTTATAAAACATTTTAAAATGAGATTAAAATCTATGCATGGCATGTATGACTTCCCCATGTAACTGCTGAAATTCCACTATGTACATAACAAAATGATGAAATGTTATTGTTCAGTCTAATGGATATAGTCTCATCTCCAAGCAAAAAGATTTACATACATCAGTATAATTAATGTTAATGGCAATCACAAACATGTATCTTCTGAATATTAAGATGAATTAATCTGTTAAAATGACCAACAGCTCTCCCCAAACAAACACTAGTCAAAACAGTAACAAGCAGAAGCTGTGTTTCCACTGGAATAATTTCCCAGCGTGGTCTGCTGACACTTAAATTATTTGGAAAGTAACAGGCTGAAAGGGAACAGTCTATTTTACACCAACTATATTGGATAAAACATACACTTCTAAATCAAGACCTATACAATGAACACAGTTCAGGAAGGTCCAAGGATAAACACATGAAATGAGACTGTCAAAGCAATGAAGGGGACTTAGCGACGTGCTTTCCATAAATCTTCCCTTCACCACTTTGAAAATCTCATTTATGACCTCCATTATTTAGAATTCTTTGTGCTTGTGTATCTGTGTACTTCTAGGTACTAAAAACCTCCACTTACTGTGACCATTGAAACAAAATTATCCTGCAATGGTAGTTTCTCAGAAACACGTTTTCAAAGCAGCATGAAGGTTTTCATTGCATGACACATATTAACACCAGTTGGATTCACACAGCTAAATCTCTCTGCAATTTGTTGTCAATTTACCCCTTCCAGAATGTTGTAGTTTTTAATTTGTTTTGTTTTTCAAACATCATCTTGCTGCAGTATTTTATGGCATGGTGACTACACTACCACAGTCACTCTCTCTGGCAGCTGGTTTAATTTTCTAGTACAGACAAGGCCAACATCTGAGACTTCTAGTGGCACCAGTAGGAATTATGGCTGTAATCCAAACAATTCATATATCCTTATGATATGTTTTCCTGATGTATAGGTAGTTCCTAGTAGTCTTAATGACAAACTAATGCACAAAAAGATACACCTGTACTTCTGAGTCCTTAGCTTGACAACTTTGGGAATTACATATGATGATGCTTTAGTCAGGAAGAGCAAAACAGTGAAAGATCACTGAATTCAACATTAAAATGTGTTTATTAAAAAAATTAAAAAGCCAACAGCCAGAATTAAATACCAAACAACAATTAAAAAAACAACCTCAGCCACTAAGGCATGCCCTGAAGTGCCACATCTACACGTTTCTTACACACATCCAAGGATGGTGACTCAACCATCTCCCTGGGCAGACTGTTCCAGTGCCTGACCACTCTTTCAGTATCAAAATTCCTCCTAATATCCAATCTAATCCTCCCCCGCTGCAACTTCAGGCCACTTCTTGGGAGAAGCGGCCAAACACCACTGCACTGCACCCTCCTTTCAGGTAGCTGAAGAGAGCAATGAGGTCTCCCCTCACCTCCTCTTCTCCAAATTAAGTATCTCCAGTTCCCTCAGCAACATATCGTATCACTTGTTCTCCAAACCCTTCACCAGCTTGGTAGCTCTTCTCTGGACATGCTCCAGCACCTCAATGTCCTTCCTGTAGTGAGGGGCTCAGAACTCAACTCGAGGTGCAGCCTCACCAGTGCCAAGTACAGGGGCACAATCACTTTCCTAGTCCTGCTGGCCACACTATTTCTGATACAAACCAGGATGCTATCGGCCTTCTTGCCAACCTGGGCACACTGCTGGCTGATGTTCAGTCTCCTGTCAACCAGCACCCCCAGGTCCTCCTCTGCTGGGCAGCTTTCCAGACACTCCTCCCCAAGCCTGTAACATTGCCTGGGGTTGTTGTGAGTGAAATGCACGACCCAGCACTTGGCTTTATTGAATCTCATACAACTGGCCTTGGCCCACTGATCCAGCCTGTTCAGGTCCCTCTGTTATGCCTTCCTACCCTCAAGCAGATCAACACTCCTACCCTATCTGGTGTTATCAGCAAACTTACTGAGGGTGCCCTCAGTCCCCTCATCCAGATCATTCCAGGAAGACAATGTCCACAGCCTTCCCCCAGTCCAAAAGGCAAGTCACATGGTCATAGATAGAGATCAGGTTGGTGAAGCAAGACCTCCCTTTCATAAACTCATGCTGGCTGGCCCTGGTCCCCTGGCTGCCTTGCAGTTGCCACGTGAGCTCACTCAAGTCTCTCCATGGTCTTTCCCAGTACCAAGGTCAGGCAGACAGGCCTGTAGTTCCCCAGATCCTTTCTCCAGCCCTTCTTGTAGATGGGCATCCCATTAGCCACCCTCCAGTCATTGGGGACCTCTGCTGTTGACTAGCATTGTCGATAAATGATGGAGAAAGGCTTAGTGAGATCCCCTGCCAGCTCCCTCAGCACTCTAGGGTGGATTCCATCAGGCACCATAGACTTGTGTACGTCCAGGTGCAGAAGCAGATCATTAACTACTTCATCCTGGATTATGGGGGGGTTGTTCTGCTCTCTGTCCTTATCTTCCAGCTCAGGAGGCTGAACACTTTGGGGAGAGCTGGTGTGACTATTAAAAACAGAGGCAAAGAAGGCATTAAGAATCTTTCCTGAGCCCTGGTTGCAATGTTCAACCCCTGCATCCAGTAAGGGATGGAGATTCTCTCTGGTTCTTTTTTATTGTTGATGTATTTGTAAAAACTTTTTCTGTTGTCCCTTGTGTCAGTGGCCAAGTTGAGCTCCCACTGGGCTTTTGCCTTCCTAATTTTCTCTCTTTTTGACCTAACGAGATCACAGCACTCCTCTTGAGTTGCCTGTCCCTTCTTCCAAAGGTGGTAAAGCTTTCTTTTTAAAACAGGTAAGTAGTGTAGAAAAAACTGCATTAAAGTAATTTTAAAATTGTTACACCACCTGATAGGTCTTTAATAAAACACAGATCTTCTTCTGAAAGACTTTATATGCATTTCTCTGTAGATTATTGGTGGCTATTCACACTTCACTTCAATTTTTATAGCTTCCAAGCAATTCTACAGAACAGTAAATACTGCTGTTATAGCCTTCATAACTGGCAGAGAGATACACTTGAATAAAAAGGGTTTGTTTTCCCTGCTGCATGCACTGAAGTAAATCAGGAGTGACTCTGCTGCAGTCAATAGGACAGTATCTGCACAACTGTGGCAAAACAAGGAAAAAAAAAAAAGATCATCAATGTATAAACAAAGCTCTCCTCACACTAAAAGTACTAATTGCACATCATCTCTGCTTTTTGGCAAGGCTGTGTCATTGAAGTAGTTATACCACACTTAGCTCCATCACACTGAAGCACATCTGAATAAGGTTCAAACTTATACTGCAAACAATGGAGGTGCAACCACTTTACACAGGCTGTGATTGTGGCAGGGAGCTTTGAAAATGCATGAAGATCTTCAAAAGAGGTAATTGTACATATTGCGTTTCAGTGTATTACCTCTGAAACAGAAGCCCTGCAACAGAAAACTAGAAAGATACGCAAAGGATTAGGAAAAAGAAACAAACAAAAAACCCCAAACCAAACCAAAAAGAAAACCAACAGCAAGTGCAGCCCACTTTTCTTCTTTACAGACACACACACAAGGAACAACACTCATCTCAAGAAAGATCATGTGGCAAAATGATGACTCTGAGTCACCAGAAAAGAGAAAAATCTTTTAAAATACTCCTGGGACCAGAGACTACTCTTAGAGGAAGAGCATTATTTTATCATCCGGCTAATGAGCCAGAGGAAGGGTTATTATTGTTTGGCGGTGTTTCGTCTCGACAACTCTTTCCTCTGAAACAAACATGCCAACTTCAGTAAACAAAGATGCACCGCTCCAACGGAGCAACACTTAACCAGAGGAAAAGAATCCCAAGGAAAGTCACAGGAGAGGGCCGGTAGATTCCGCTTTCACGAAGGTTAAGAAAAAGCCAAGGAAAGCGGCGGCAATGACGGCGTTTCCCGCCCCCCTCCCCGCCGCGCTGCCGAGGGA
>NW_009952893.1:2016585-2024779 GCF_000747805.2 Chaetura pelagica | reverse complement strand
TGTTCCTAGGAGCCCCTTTCAGGCAGAGAGGCTGGGTGCCCGCTTCCAGGGAGAGGGGCAGGTAAGCGACGGGCGGGAGGTACCGAAGGGAGCCCCGTTTCCCGCCCTCTTCCCCCTGCGCTGGAGAGCGGGCAGGGCAAGCTGGGGGGGCACCGAGGAGCCTGGGTGTCCGAGGCTGGTGCTCGGGTTGTTGAATCCCCTCCGCGACCACCGACAGGCGGTGCCAGAGGAGGGGGTTTCCTCCCCGCGGCAACGCCTTTGTGCCCAGCGAGCCCGCTGGCTCCTGCGGCCCATCGCGGGTGCGAACTGGGGAGGGGCTCTGGGGAGGGGGGCTGGGCCCTCTCAGGAATCTCCCTTGCCAAAGGTAAGTGGACTCCGAGAGCTGAAAAGAAGAATTCCTGCGTGCAAGGAGGCGGATAAATAACCACTGCTCTCCAGTAGCCTCTCCGTGGGCAGCTGAGGGAAAAGGTATCAGTAGAGGAATTGCGGTTCCTTCGTCTATATATGCACATTGGTCATAGACTAGTAATGTTTTGGGGAGGAAAAAGAGATGCAAACAAGCACTCTGTCTCTCGTAAGTATTTTTACACGTGGGTGAAGTGTTAAATGCCTTCCCCCCCACCCTCATCAAACTGTGAGTAAATCAGATTATTTTTCACAGGCATTATTGGCAACGGTGCCATGTTCCACTCACCAGACAGTGCTTTCCTACCAGCTGTTGTTCCATGATACACAACCTTCTGCCAAAGAACACTGAAGCTTGCCCTGAGAAAAAAAAAAACCTACCTTCTGCAAGACTTTTTAGCAAGCTGTCCAATCAGTGTTTCTCTGAAATACACAGTACTGTATGCCCAAACTACATACAGCTTGTAATTTATGCATTAAAGGGTTGTGGCAATAGTCAAATAATTATAAAACTACTGCAGCTTTTTTCTGCCACTTGTTTTCAAGTAGGAAAGCATTCAGATAGTTTTATATACTGAACTAAAGGAACAAAAGAAAGACAAGTAAGAACCAGATTCTGCTTATCCAGGATATGTATTTGACGAGGTATGTAAGTGAGGAGTGCAAAAGATAGTCCATATTGCACAAAATACAAAACTTGAATAAAACAGCCTGAGATTTGTATTTCTGTGTATGGCCTTTGAGATGGAATTCTACCTGGGACTAAACTTTACTAAAGTGTTCTGCAAACATATTTATTTTGAAGGATGAATGCTTGAAGATATGGAAGTAAATTGAAAAAGGTGATAGTTGCCAGTAATCCATTGTGCCAGCCTGAACTGGTAAATTTTATGGATAATTGGTTTTCTACAGAAGGCTTAGAGCAGGCATCATCTCTCTGGACTTCACTGAAGTATTTAATACACTACAACATCTTTTTCGTTAAACCAGATAATACGGAGATTAATAGTAAGAGTTTCAGGCTGGGTAAGGAACCAGATAAATGAAATTACAAGAGCTAGTGCTGAAGAGATTTTACTTGTGTTCACTATAATCAACCCCTGCTTGCACATCAGCAGGATGAGTTCCATAACTCTTCCCCTCTATCTCTCCCCAGGGGTACTGCTTTTCTGAGAAGTAGCTAAAACCTTTCCTTTTCTCAAAAAAGCAGATACCTTCCAGTGCTAGGATAGTAGCTAACATGAGCCCACATTCTTTGTAAAGGCAGAACTGTCTGAACACCTGGATAAGGTACAGAAGGCACTTTTCACCTGTCCAAGCTATTGTTTCAGCAACCTGCAGAACAAAGTGGGTAGTGCTGTTGCAGAGACAAGCACTGTTCAAGCAGTCTTCCAGACAATGAGGCAGAAAATTCATTTTTTAAAAACCCAACAAAACAAACAGAAAAAATAAAAACGCCAAGAGTGGTTATTTCTCTGTGGACAGTTTAACTCACCCATCTTCACAATTTTCTAATCCTTGTGTTACTGAACTTGAATTCCAAAGCTGAGAACTTGTAAAGCATATGAAAGCAAGTGTCAGAAATGACACCTAGAAAGCAGGGGGAAAAACCCTTTTCCAAATCACATTCATTCTAGCCTATCCTTGTAAGTGATGTAACTTCCCATCTTCACTGAGGGAAGTTTCATAGAGATCCATGAATCTCTAACATTTTGCTGTTTGCTTTCTTATGTTCCTGATGTATTTTGCAATTTCTGTCCTCTAGCTAGCCAAGGCTGATCCTAAAATGAAAAGGACAGGTGTGTAAAGCAGATTTATTTCTGAATATAAGCTTTCTCAAACAAAAAGCTGCTACCTGGTTAAGGAAACAGTAAAAACAATGTTAACAACAGGATGCTTGACTTCCACAGGAGCACAAGGAACTAAGCTGTTAGGATACAGTTGCCCTACAGCTGAAAGCACTGGGCATAGGAGAGATACAGGAGAGATAACCTGGGTTAGGAGGAGGTAAAAAATGAATTACTGTTATGAGAAGGCATAGGATTTCTAGGATGTATCAGATAATGCAATACAAGAATAATACGTTCTACAAAGCAAAAAGGAAGGGCTGTATTTTATACATTTCTTTACCCATGAATCTGATAGTCAAATAACCATAGAAACTCATTTCCAACTTCATAATGAAGACAGCCCTAATATAACACTGTGCATGCCAAGTAGTTAAAAAATGGTGTAAGCACTAAAAAGCCCGGCGGACCGGCTTATATGCCTAACAAAATGTGCTGTATGGATGTAAATTTAGTGCTCTTGAAAAGAAAGTACATATTCAAAAGCTTTATGATATGTTCTTGTAGACGTGGCCGTATGCTGACAGAGCTGTGATTCCTTATGCTAAAGTACAATTGTAGGCCACGAGAGCCTGTGCTTTTAGTCTCACTGCATTCAAAGCAGAAAACCAAGGTTGTTCACACTTACAGAAAAACACCTTCTCAAGTATCCATAGGAGATATTACAACTGTGTGGAAGAGACTTTATGTCCTATAAGCTTATTCCTTGGCAGGTTAGAGTCTTCAGAATCAAAGATATGAAAATTATAGTATTTAAGAACTAAAACAATCAGTAAAAGATCTCATATTAGTAGGACAAAATTAAATTAATAATATTCAACTGTTCTTGTAGTTCTTTAATGGTGTTTACTGTTCATCTAATAAGCAGTTTACTTCTCTGCATGTGCTGGAGTCTTCCTCACCTTGCATCACACTTATCTGGTCACCGACCTGGGCTTAAGGAAGTGTATTTTGTTAACTGTGCCCATACTGGTAAACTACTGTAATAATCACATACGATAGCAGAAACACCTCCTTCAGAGGTTGACTTGGCCATCCTTGACGATGCATATTATTCATATTACTGACAAAAATTAATAAGTGTCAGAGGATAACCTTAATCCTGGAAAGATTTATGTATTTACTTAATTTTAAGCACTGAGAGTAGCCCTAGATATTGTGCGGTGATTAGGTAAATACATTCAGGGTCTGCAGAATCAGAGCTTAAGAACAGATTCCTGTGGCCTCAGATTTCACCTTTACTTTTGCCATTTAATGCAGAACGACTGGGGATTGGAAGCTTTTTGATTACTTGTTAAGCTTTCTGAAAATGAGAGAGGATACAGGGATCAAAATACACCTCCATATAGCTATCAACAGGTCACACTTTGGGCAGACTTGCAGTTGGAACAGCTTAGAAAAGCATTCCACTGTGTACTCCTGTCTATTCCCCAAGCAGTCTTAAAATACCTCAAGCAAACTAGAAACCCCATGAAATTTAATATACCTTTAAAGACAAACGAGGGTTTCAAGATATTATCAGTGTTTTTAGTAAATCCTATCTTCAATTTATCCTTCTGAAGGCAGATACACAACATAATGACCTAATTTTTCATTTTGATGTAAACACCTGGTGCTGGGAAACTGTATTCTTCATTAAAATGCAAGCACTTTATGTAATGGAAATGCATGTTCATGTGAATTATATTGTTTATTTTTAAAATACTGTTTTAAATTATCAGGCCCAATATGGGGAACCAGGGTCAGGTACAGCCCCTCTGTGGCTGGGCAGGGTCATGAGGATGGGTTAGTGCCAGGCCAGGACATAATAGAATCATAGAGTAGTTTGGGTTGGAAGGAGATCTAATCCCCCAGGCATGGGCAGGGACACCTCCCAGTAGATCAGGTTGCTCAGAGCCCCATCCAACCTGGCCTTGAATGTAATGTATGAAATAAATGTCTCTGATCAAAACTACTGGGATGCATAATTTTAATTATGCAGGATTCTCAGCATTCTCAGCCAGGCTCGTGGCCAGAAAGGAAGGGGCTTTGGGGAGCTTGAGACTGGCACTGCTGACGTGTTGCTGGGGCAGGGACTGACAGCCCTTGTGGGGTTGAAATGGAGTCCTGGGCAGTGGGCAGGGTGGGAGAGTCTCATGGGAGTGGACAGGGACAGTCAGGGCTGGTGGTGCCCTTAAGACCCTGACGATATGAAAGCAATTTTGAAAACATGAGTGCTGTAAGTGCACAGACTGACTTCCTGTAACTCATTTGGTTTGTCCACAGTAGACTCCACCTCAGCTTTGGGTTTGTTTTTTCCATCTTTACCTCTTATTTTCTGTGGTTTTTGTTTGTTTGCTTGGGTTTTTTGTTTATTTGTATAACACATGCTACCATATCCCTATAGCCAGGAACAACTAGACTAGAGTAACACACAAGATCTTTGCAACTGTCTCTCATGTTAACTAAAAGAACAAAAAGCTTTAAAATAATGAGGCTTTCTTCTTGTTTGCAGGTTAAGTGATTAGTTTTGAAACATTCAGTGTAAATAAACATTGCTACAATCCTCAACTTTAGTAAGGAAACACTGGAGTGGGGATACAGTGGAGTTTTCAAGAGTGGGTTTAAAAACAAAAAAACAACCATTGAAAGATGGATAAGGGGTTTTTACACAATAAATCAAGCTTTTTCTATCCTCAAGAGTATTTCTTGTTAATAAAATATTTTTTTGCTGAAGCATTTCTTTAGATGGATGCAGATCCACTGAGAGTATTTTTACTGACATTTCCCTGGTGAGAATAAACGCAAAGGAAAACATGCATTTTTTTCCCACTGAAACCATGAACAGCTTATCAGGTGTCCATCTGCAGATGTTTAAGGGCAAACATTTTCAATGATCTGTTCGTAATTGTTTAAAAATGCTTCATCTCTCTCACCATGTACATGTTTATATAGAGAAGTTCTTCAAAATGCAAAGCTGGATTAATATGATCTGAAACTGAGTATAGAATGGATTCTTTTCCTTTGTTTGCTGAGGCTCTTGCCTTAGGTTTTTTAAAGAGGGCACTGATACCTGCTGTGTTACCCACAACCAAAGAGGTTTAGATGCTAGGATGGTTTGAAATATTCTTGTGACACTTGCTGTACTCATGATCTGCTCAGCGTTTGGGATCTGGTGAATGACATTTTGGATCTCGGGATCAGTGATAAACCATCACGGGTCACAGCTTTGGTTTTGCCACAGTAGGAAATGTGGGCATTACCTCCTATTCTGGAGGTACAGAACTCCCACTGAAGTCAATGGGAGTTTGGGAAGCAATGAACACTACTAAAGCCCGAGTAGGGCATGTAGGCTGAGATGACAGGTTGTTCCACTAAATTTTTTTAAAGTTTCTGTTGTCAACTTTAATAGGGGCAATATTTTCCTCTGAGTAATTCACACTCATTTTCCAGCTATTTTCAGGCATTAAATGTCAGCTTTTCATAAGAAAGACTTGTCCACTTGATGTCAAATAACAAAATTGACCTAAATTATGGTTATTATATTTCTAGTTTTAAAACCCTTCTTTTGTTATGTCTACAAAACTGAAATATTTTTAACTCAAGTTTTCTTTTTCCACAAAGTGCAAGGTTGCCATATGGATAAAGTCTATGAACAGAATCCATCAAAGGAGATGCACCAGGGGAATTTTGGTTCAGGGAAACTGTACACTGCTTGACTGAATTTTTCACCCTCTGAAGCCAGCTGTATCCTTCAAAAGAAGGGTTAAGGAGCTAGATCTGCATCTGATGCAAACTACCCTAACTCCATTACTGTCAGATGAAATGCAGTGATTTACACAGGAGGGAAATTTGACTACATAAATCTGCCTTACCAGTACATAATCTTACCTTTACAGTGGTAAACTTCTCATGTCTTTTTGCACAAAACCATCACACTAGATTCTGGGAACAATTAATTCCTACTTATATGACTTAACTGATGCTTTCTTTTTTTATAAAAGCATTTTTTCCCATGTTAAATTTTGACATTCAGTGAGTTTATAGTACAAACTATAACTTTCTAGGAAGTAATTGTCTTTCCTTTCAGTTTTTCATCAGAACAAGTTTCTGTTTGCTAAATCAACCCGATTTACTAATTAACATCTGGATCTTATGTGCATGCTATGCTCACACACAATCATTCCACAATTATATTATATTAGCTATTTAAGGGCTCATCTAATTTTACTCTATACATAATCCTTGAAAATGAGATTTGCATAAAGTAATTTAAAATAGACAAGGCAAACTAGAAGTATATAATTATGTGTGGCTCTGAAATAAATACATTATCAGTTTTCAATTTCTATAGCTGAGTTCATTGAAACATAATTTAGTCTCTGAATTAATAATAAAATGACTGCATATTCCACTGTCATATATGTACTTACATGGACTTTTCAGGCAGGGTCTCCTTTGTTATACTTACTGGATTACCTGTGGGGCGAGTAAACCTTGATAACATTAAAATTATCCTTCTCTAGGATCTGGGAGAAAGCAGGAAGGTGACAGACATTCTCCACTCTGGTCTATTACGCAAATAAAGAGACTTTCCTATCAAGATTTCTTCTGCTTCAAATGTGTGGAATGTAGGCCCCTAACCTCAGTTCTCTAAATTGAATTGAAATTTTATGCTTGTAATAACGTAAAATCTACAACATAAATATCCCCCTCGCCTTCAGAGTGAACCCTTTGCCACTGTTTGTCTGAGACCAGCCTATGGCATTATTTTTAGAGTTTTTAACAATTCTTCACAGACAGTTTAGAGTTCATGAGTTTGCATGATAACGATCCATGCACAGTGAGGCAAATAATACAGTCCTTTGTTTTCTCCATCAGTTTCCTACATGTGGTAGATACCATGCTGTAGCCTATTAATTCTGTTGTAGGCTGACTTGCCTGTTGGTGAGCACACTGTCCAACATCCATATATACTGTCAATACATGTTACCAAGTATTTTATCATCATCATTTTATCATAATCAAGGGAGGTTTTCCTCCCCCTCTATTCCACTCTTGTGAGATGCCACCTGGAGTATTTTGTCCAGTTTTGGGGTCCCCAGTTCAAGAGGGACAAGAATACACTAGAGAAAGTCCAAAGGAAGGCTACAATAATGATTAAGGGTCTGGAACACCTATCTTATGAGGAAAGGCTGAGAGACCTGGGCCTGTTCAGTCTAAAGAAGAGAAGAGTGAGAAGGGATCTTATTAATGTTTACAAATATCTGAAGGGTGGCTGTTAAAAAGGAGGTGCCAATCTCTTTTCAGTGGTGCCCTGTGATAGGATGAGAGGCAACGGTCAAAAATTGAAAGAGAGGAAGTTCCACCTCAACATGAGGAAAACTTCTTTACTGTAAGGGTGGTGGAACACTGGATCAGTTTGCTCAGAGAGGTTGTGTAGTCTCCTCTGGAGATTGTCAAGACCCATCTGGATGTGTTTCTTTGTGACCTGCCCTAGATTCTCTGCTGGTCCTGCTCTGGCAGGGGGGTGATCTCCAGAGGTCACTTCCAACCCCTACCATTCTGTGTTCAGGTTTGCTAATATTTGTTAGTTGTATAAGACCAACTCCAGAAGTCAAGTAATTACAAAGGAAACTTATTTTTCTTAAAGAAAAATAAATTGAGTCTTCTCCACGATAAAGTGGAGCTGTAAAGTGTGTAAGGCTAACAGTAATACATCAGTTCAATGGAGGCTGAATCAGTTTCAGAATGTGATACCACACGCTCTGATAGTCAAACATCATTGTGAATATGTCAAAGTTTGACTCAGGTCTGACAACAATGCTCTCGATCCCCCCTCCCCCCAACCCAGGTAGGGAAGGAGAGAGAGAAAAAGAGAGAGACTTGGCTGGATTGAAAACTAAACTACACAGCTTTAATTAAAACACTAATGAATGATACAAGAAAATATATACAATTAT
>NW_009952893.1:1961977-2016228 GCF_000747805.2 Chaetura pelagica | reverse complement strand
GAAGAAGGAAGGAAGTTGTCTTCTGTGGTCTCTGACCTTCCTCTGAGCTTACGTAGATATATGGAATGGAATATCTTTGGCCAATTTTGCTGTCTGTCTAACTCAGCCTCCTACGGGGGGGGTCACAGATCTCCCCATAGTGTCTGAGCCGGCAGAGTGCAGGTGCGGCCTTGAAGCCTCAGTAGTTAGAAAAACATTCCACTGTCTTATCAGCCTAGCAGAACACACTGTTGCTAGTTACAAGAAAGCTTACTGAAGGAAAAAAAAATCAGTAAAAAGAAAAATTGGCTTCATCTTGGCTCAAACCAGGACAGAATACTATATACTGATCAAGAAGGTAGTACTGCTCAATTTTCAGCTTGGATAGCCTATAGTGTCTGAGGAGTTGGGTACTAGTTAATTACTTTAATACAGGTAATGTAGCCATATGGTTTTGCATTCGACATTCCTGAAAGTTATAGTGCTATGTTGAAGTTAGATGTGTTGTTGGAATTTTTCACTGCTGCATAGAACTTTGTACTTCTGTTAAAAGGGCTCTAAAAATATACCCAAAAAGTATCCAACAAAACAACCTTAGACCCAGGATTCAAAGCTGAATGTAGCAGGCTGTATTTTGATGATGACTTTATGCTGGGAAGTGGAAGGACTCCAGCCAACAAAGGGATAAGCTTCTAGAACACTTTTCCCAAGGCTGTTGGGAAAAAAAAAAATTAAGACAATTAATTTTGAGATGGAGCTGATAAATTAATGAAGGGAAACAGACGACACATCGATATTTGCAATACCAAGGATACCTCCAAGTCCCTTTAAATTACAGAAAGCCATCAAAAATTCTAACACAAAGACAGTATGAGGAGTGAAGGGAAGGAGACAAGTCATAAACAGAAAGCCATTGTGTCACCAAGAATACTTTAATGAAGACTCTGGACAGCATGGATGTCTCTAGGCAACAGATCCTGCCCCAAGCTAGACGGTACTCCAGGATGCCTCGAAGAAAATGTAAGCAACGTTAGGAAAAATATTTGAATGTTCCCCTGAAAAAAGAGCAAGTTATGACTGGCTCATACTTGAGAAAAATGGTCATAGAGAGCAATTGAGGAGCAGTGCATAAACTCCAATGCAACTGCATAAAGAAATAACCAAATAACTCCAAATAATAGACCAGCTCATAAAAACCAGACTGTTTACAGATAAATTTGAATAGGAAAAAAAGCAAAAAATAAAAGGCTAAATTCTCTGAAGAAATGCTTCTCTGCAAATATTTTTCCCAGCTCTAATAAAGACCTTGCTCTAGCAGCGGACAGAATAGGGCTGTGATGATAGATGATATCCTGGTAATTTAAAGCTGCAAGAATATCCTCTTCATACCTGATTTTTACCCATTGCTAAATGAAAATGGTATCTCTAAGTCATTTGAAGTTACATGAAATTTACTTTAAAAACAAAAGCCAGGTCAAGCAGACCTTGAACCAACACTCAAGGAAGACAGGACCAGGCCAGCAGGTAAAGGAGCATCTTTTTTAGACCTGGGCAGAAGGAGAGGGAATAGTGTAAGACCCTCCTCTCCCTGCCCCCATCACTGCTGCAGCTGCATCCTGGTCTAAGCCCTTAAGTGTATTTCCAATTTGACAGCTTGCATGGGTGTGAATACATTTAAGTAAAAGAAAACCCTGCCAACCTTGGATGAATTAAACTCTGGCAGACACCGGGGCAGATTCGCTAATGCACCACAACAAATTTACAGTGCTGTGACTGTTAAGTGAAGTCCCAGTTCATTTTTAATGCCATAGTTAATGAAGCTGTATACTGATGCAGTGATTGCTATAGATGTTAAACTGTTTAAGAGCTTTTGTCTGAGGTTGCATTTTGCAGTTTTCATGTAATGTTTCAAAACTGGTTATCTGAAATGAGGGACATGTTTGCATTTGCATGTTGAGTATCAGAGGGTTATTTATCCTTAAGACAGTTTTCTGATATGTCTCAATATATTCATATAAAACTTTGAAGCAAAGACTTTGTTCTGCTAACCAATCTCTCTTTGGCTCTTAATTAACATCTCAAAGAATGTTTCCATGGTAAACATGAAAAACTAACCTTCAGAAAAGTTTTTACGCTCTTGTCTTGAACAGCTCATAGTTAGGCTTTTTTAATCCATTTCCTTATGTAAAGGGAAAAAAAGGGTTAAAACTTGGGAAAGAATAACAATTTGTATAATGTTTCTGGAAAAACCAATGAAACCAGAAATATCTGTGTCTGTCACTTGTTTGCTGAATCAATTATTTCAGAAGAAATGTAATATGTTAGTTTTATATTTTCAAATGTCACTATTCAATAGCAAATGTCATCTTTAACATGGAACTTAAAAATATAATAATGAAACTGCAGTGAACTTCTGGGTATGAATTTGACCTATCTGTGGTTCATTCTTCATGCCTTTCAATAGTTTTGTTAGCCCAAGGAACAGAAGGGTAATTTGAACCAGGCTGGGGACACATGGGGACTCATCACATGCAGCTGCACTGGTTTTTGGCTGTGAGGGAACCCTTGTGGTTCAAATGTTACAGTAAATATTGAAATTTGAAATAGATCTATAATTTACTATTAAATGTTTGCTGTTACATAAACAAGTTAGCAGGTTAGATCAGTAAGAGAAAAGCAGCTGTGTAGAAGATGGCATCTTTTCACTCAACAAGTTCTACTTCTCTAGGTGAGGGACTATGCTCATTAGTCTTTCTTTTGGGTGGAGGTACTGTAAAGTACCACAAATCTGGGGGCCGTTTTTTTTTCATGTCTGCACATCCACCTTCGTCTTGATTCCAGCAATACCATGCTCTTTTTGATCAGGTGCATCTTTGGGAACCAGAAAAAAAAAAGAGTAGTCCTTGCATTTTGGTGGGTAGACACTTACCAAGAGACCTGCACAACATGAGCTGGCAATATGCACTTAAAGACCAGAAAGTCAACAGTGTCCCAGGCTGCATCAAAAGAAGTCAGGCCAGCAGGTCAAGGAAGGTGATTCTCCCTCTCTATTCTGCTGTTGTGAGACCTTACCTGCAGTACTGTGTCCACTTCCGGAGCCCTCAACATAAGAAGGACATGGAGCTCCTGGAGAAAGTCTAGAAGAGGGCCACAGAGGTGATAAAAGAGCTGGAGCACCTTTCCTATGAAGACAGGCTAGGAGATTTGGGGCTGTTCAGCTTGGAGAAGAGAAGGCTCCAGGGAGACCTCATCACAGTCTTCCAGTATCTGAAGGGGGCCTGCAGTAAAGCTGAGGAGGGAGTTTTTACAAGGGCTTGTAGTGAGAGGACAAGGGGTAATGGATTAAAACTTGGGAGATTTAGATTAGACATTAGGAAGACATTATTCACTATGAGGGTGGTGAGAGACTGGAACTGGTTGCTCAGGGAAATTGTGGAAGCTTCATCCCTGGAAGTGTTCAAGGCCAGGCTGGATGGGGTTTTGAGCAACCTGATCTAGTGGGAAGTGTCGCTGCCCATGCTGGGAGGTTGGAACTAGATGATCTTTAAGGTCATTTCCAATCCTAACTATCCTATGATGATTCTGTGATCACTGCACATGCAAAAAATATTCTGTTCATATGTAGAAGGAGCTTACTCTGAGTTTATTTCTCTGAAATGAAAGTCCCATTAAAAGTATGTTTTCTGAGTCATATATTGTCAATAACATGTTCCAGGTGTTGAGCACCTATATGATCAAACCAGAGAGAAGAGAGCTTTGTACTCCAGGTTAAACTTTAGATGACAAAGGGCCAAGAAAAACACTTTTCCATGAACACTTTTTAAAAGACTTCAAGTAAGGATTGAGAGATGGAGAGCATTAAGAATAGAATAACAGTGTCATTTTAAGGGCATTTGAGACGAGGATCACACTTGTACCACATTTCTATGAAAAGCGTAAGCCAAGAATAGTGCCTTGCCCTTCATCTGCCTCTAAATACAAACTACTGCCCTCCCAGTTGCCCTCTTCTTTAGGCTGACAAAGGCATTCTCATTGTTGGAGAGCAAAACAGTTTGAATTAATCTGGATTAAAACTAATCATTACTGTTTTTGTGTTTTTTTTTACATTAACTTTGAAGTGGACCCATTCCCCCATTTAGTTCATTAATTGGTGATTCAGATACTTAGACTGGCAGCAGGCAGGGAGCAACAGAAGGACAAGAACAAGCACTGGGGAATAGGGAAAGGGCATGGCTGGTTCTTTTGGCAGCAAAGCTATACTGCTTACAGAATGGCAATGTTAAAGCATCCCATCCTGACTGTGTTAGGTTACTTCTGCTTATGCTAACAGAATCAAAGCATATCAAGCTACATTGAGTGGGAGGCTTGGACAAGGCAATAAAAACCCGCTCTGTTAAAGTGGCTGGAGTGTTCACTGGTAATAAGGTCTCCAGCAGCAAATACACAGTTTAAAAGCCAATCGTGGTGCAATCAGTAGCGCAGCTTTTGTGAAGAGATGTGGAGACCAAATCCAGACTTGTGCTGCAGCTGGTTAGCACTGTGCTGCCTGCACAAAGCAGCTCTAAAGCTGGGGTAGCCAATTAATGCAGAGAACTGGAATTGTGTGTCTTATGCCATTGCTTTCCTGGCACCTGCTATTTCTCTGCTTGGAGAGGGCGTGTAGTCAGATCACCCCTCATCTGTGACTGGGGCGATCCCAGGGGCCTTCATTTGTTGGTACAATCCTGCGTCTGTCTATGTCACTTAAAATTTCCGTAAGAACAGAACAGGAGTGAATGCACACACCTCCAGGCTGCTTCTGCTCTGAGCAAGCTGCCTGCTTCTTGGCTGCATGACTTTTCTCATCTCACAAATATGCCCCCTAACAAAGAAAACTAAGAAAATACTTTTCAGTAAAAGAAAGCTAATCTCTTCATTGTTTATGTATACTGAAACATTTGCTAAGTTATAGCTTAAAACATGTATATGATGGAAATGAGAAATCACTTGTGATTGGGAATATACAAAGCACTTGATAGCTATCTAATAATGTTACAGTACATGGAAGGTTCACTTCCCAGGGATCTCTGGACAGGGCAAGTCACATAGCTTGTTAGGGAGGTATTTGAAGCACATAATTATTCAGTCTTTTTCCATGAACATGAAATATCTTTCACATGATCAAAAAGTCATCGCCATTATGTGGCAGATGTCATTTCAGGTTAAAGTACAGGAATTGCATGATTGATGGTTCCTCATGTGGTCAGTGATGGGATGAGTTGTGTGTCCACCTCAGTCAGTGCCCTGGCAGGAAACCCACCAGATTTATGAGAGTAATGCTGCTGTGTGGCATGAGGGAAGGGTCACAGGGCTGTGAGAGGATTCACCAAGGGGCTCCCAAGAGAAGGTGCACTGACCTGTAGCCTCCTAACACCACTGCATTTTCAGGAAAGTGGAAAACAGGGAGGAGGCCTGAGACTGCTGAACTCTGATCACTGCATCTGCAGGGGACCAGTGCTAGGGAAAAATGATAATTCATTATGCATTATGACCTAATTATCTTAATTACAACAGCATGATGTGAGGAGGATATTTCTTGGAGGCAGCTAAACACTGTGATCTGTAGATCATAAGGATGCAGCATGTTATTGATGTGTAGGGCTGAGCAGCATTCTTTGCACTTGTAAAACCATATTAATGAACTGCCACATTTGGCCAAAATAATTTACTGACAAGAACTGATGAAGAGATGTGTTCTGTATGTGTTTGCTCCAACTGATGGTGATTCTGGGTTCACGAAAGGCATCAAAAGTTCAGAGTGCTCTTACCACAATCAACATGCTGCGGGAAACAATGAACGCACAAAATTCTGTTCATCCCCTGTTCCAGCCTTAGAACCAAGTTCTGTACTCAAGAAAAATGTGGTTTCCTTCATTTGTACAACTTTTAATCATCTGTGTCCAAGAGAAGTGTTTGAAATTATTCCAAAATTTTATATCTTTATTTCTTAAAATCCATAGGCTTTTTTAAGGCTACGGATCCACATTTCCACCAAAATTCTTTACAATTAAAATTTACTTCTGGCCTTATATAGCATTCTTTTTTTTCCCTCCACGTTTCCATTCCTCTAGCTTTCTCACTCATCTGTCATAAACAATTTAATCACTGGATTTTTCATTGTTTGAAATAACTGGTTGCATTACCATCTGGAAACAATACATTTTAAGTGCATAATTATGGATGTTTGAAATCCCAGGAACCCAACTTCATATGCCAGGACTGGGATCCAGTGATGAACAGTTAAGAGGAAAGGAGAAGCCACTTCTCTGCTGCCTTCCCACCACAAGCCTAAGAAAGCTGAAGTCAGATTTGATTGCAGAGTCAATGAGATAATTTTCAACTGCTTCTACTTGTATTGAATTGTAATGTTTGCAGTGGCACAAGAGGATGCTAGTTGAGCTGTGTCCTCTAAGTCCTCACCTTTCTTACAGCTCATTTCTTGTATGAGGCTAGATCAACTTTGCATTAGTTTTCAGCAAGTGCAAAGAAATGAAGCACATGACATAACAGGACTGTTGAGGAGAACAGTGTGCATATAACTTCACAGGGGCAAGTGTTTTGATATTCTGAAACAGAAGCTATAACATTGGATATTTAATTTCTACAAAACCAGCACATCTCAAAGATATGACAGTTAATAAAAACCTAGCTAAAACACTAGCTATTAGCTAAATGGCTGTCTCCATCCCCTCTTCTACCCTTTCTACCCTTAGATGTGACCTATTTTACAATGTATCCATTTGCCACAATATATTTATTCCAACTGAAAAGAATCAGCCAGGCCCCTGACAGCTGCAGGTCCTGATCAGCTTTGGAAAACACATCAGAGCATGTCCTTTTTACTTCCAAAAAAGATATCAAGCAACTCCAAAGTAAAAAGGGTTCACTACATGGAGGCCCAAATGCCATCAAATGTAAATTCTGTTTAGTTTTGATTGCGTAGTGTCTGTATTCCCACATCCCCATTATCTTGCTGATTATTTTTTTTCCTGGGATCATCTTGTACTGAAAGACATTTAGCTTCTAGTTCTTTCAAGTCACCATGTGCAAGGGCATCCATCAGTTCATTCCCCTTCTTCTGACATAGCACATATTTATATGAGGTGGAAAAAGGGAAATGATCAGCAACAGGCATTTCAGGAGATGTTCGGAGTCTGGTCTTTATGCCTTCTAATTGCCAAAGCTTTTCACCTTACCAATCTGACAGCACGATGGACTACTATTTAAACTAATTACTAACTCTTAGAGGACTTAGTAACAAGCAGTCTGTTGGATTTTTGGTATCTGTAAGAAATTACTGTCAGCTAAGAAGCATGGGAGAAAAAGAACCACAGGAAGTAACTTGGATTCCACATAAAGTGGTGGATATCAAAATCTGGAGGGGAAAATCAAAAAGATTCTTTCTGGAAACCAGAATGTCTGTTCCTGCAGCCACAGTGAAGCCAGCCCTCAGCTGGGTGTGCTGTGTGTCCTGATCATGCAGTCAGTGTCCCATTTAAGAGATGTCGGGGAAAAATCTTATTTTCTATTTTCATTATAGTTGTGTATTACAAAGCTCCCAGACATTTTCAAGACCCAGAGTGCTAAGTAGTGATCACATATATTTCTAAAAAAGTTTCTTGTCTCAAATTTGTTTCTGTTTTACAAACACACTGACAGCCATATCTTACCTGTTACCAGATAGCAGTCTTCTGGAGGCGTCATAAAAGAAATTACTCTTAAGGTGTCTCAAATGGAAAATAACAAAATTGCCTAATGCTTTTTAATCAGAGAAGACCCCCACCATTTCATCACACAGATGATAAGCAATGTGATTGAAGGGGAAAAGAGGTATTTGGCCAGTTAATAACCACTGAAACTCCAAATGCACAAGACACAAAGTATAAATGTCAGAGATTCCACATCTTCGTCTGTGTTAGGAGGGACAATAAAGATGAATGATCAGATGTTACCAGCTTTGTAAACCCCATTAAAGCTCCTGGAGACTCTTTTCCATCCTATTAATGGGTGACATTCAATTGCCTTTCTATTCCTAGATACGAAAAGAAATAAATCAAACCTTGATGGATGCATTCTACTATCAAACTTTGTAACAGATTCAGTACTAGTTGGTTAAGGAGAAAAGCTCAGACTTCTGAGCTGCCTATCACTAAATGCCTCCTTGATTAAAAGTGCTTTTCCTAAATCAACAAGTTAAAATCCACACAACCAAGTTTACCTCTGTGAAATTTATTTCTCCATTTCCAAATGAGTTTATTTCAAGACAATAAATCATGCCTCTTCTGTGCATTTTTGTAATGCAGATATCATTTTTATTTGAGTTATCATATGAAATGCACATGCAAAAATCAATATATCAGATTCCCCTCCAACTCATTTCTCTATTGCCAGCAGCCTTGTACATGGAAAACTATGCAAGCTGCGGACAGTCTATTGGAAAATAACGTAAGACACATGGCAGGGAGGCCTTTGCATTTCTAATGTAAAGGCACTAACATATAACACTAAAAAAAAGACTAAAACAATTTAAAAAAAAACCCAAACAACAGTCAAAAGAAATTCCTCATCCAACTGAAAAGAACCCAAAACGCACTCAAGCATCTGTCCACGCAGAGGGTTTGGAACAAGATTATCTTTAAGATCCCTTCCAACTCAAACCGTTCTATGATTCTATGATCTGATGGAAGGATTATTTGCATGCTCTTGGGCACAGGAAGGACAAATCTGTGCCTTCACTCTCTGCCAGGACATCTCTGCAACAGGACACTGGCACAACCCTGTGTCGTTGCTGATGCACAGAGAATTGTCCCAGCACAGAGATGTCCTGGCAGAGAGCTGGTAGTGGAGGGTTGTCCTAGACCTTCTTGGGCATTGAGGAAGAGCATTTCAAACTCCCTGGCACTCTATGTCACTGTATGAAAACAGATGCCCTGCACTGCACTGAGCCTAGTTAAGATACTGCTAGAAGTTGTATACAATGACAGATGTTTGCGATAACTGTAAAAATCTTACACAGTTTCTTAAATACAGAAACTTCAAAGCAAAGCAAGGTTTTCTGAAGTGGGACAAACAGTAAAACTGAACAAGTGCATTTCTTTTCCTCTTTTGAATAAAATAAATGGCATTTATTGGCTCATGATATTGTGACTGAGATACACACAGGAAAGAATGTGATTAAAAAGCTTTTCATTTGCTGCATTGTTTATGTATTCAGCCCTGATGATAATGTTCCCAAAGACAATCAATCACTGATTTTAATTTACTTTATGGTGCTAAAGAAAAGAGTGAATTAAATGTAGAATTTGTTTGCCTTTCTCTTGTATTCTGTAATAATCCAGATGGAGCACATACATTTTCTGCTTAGTGACACTAGCATGATTAAGCAATAAGACTTAGCAGTGCATGTTTTTAGGGCTCATTAATAAAAGTTAGAGATAGAAAAGATCTATTGGTCATCAAGTTTATCACTTTACTGTGTTTGTAGGTTTATTATAGGGTCAATAATGATGCATTGTTACTTTTTTATATAGAATTGCTTTTGTGAGAGGGACTTTAACTGAGGAACTTTAACTGACTTTAAACAGAGATCTTTCTATCCCTCAATGGCTCAAACTCTAAGATGTGCAAGTCCCTGTGCAAGACACAGACTGGATATGGTGCAGGTGGATGAAGAAAGATGACAGTTGAGAAGAGAAAGGCAGGAATAACTCACAGAAGAAATAGGCTTGACAGAAGGAAGAAGAATATGTGAAGGAAGCAAAAGATAATGCTGCAACAAGGAATAGAAGACTGATTTTAAAACAAAGCAATATACAACAGAAGGCACACAGAGAGGAATGAAAAGTCTGGAGAAGGAATTGCAGTGGTTCAACTGGGTTATTAATTTGTTTCAGTGCGAGGATGATAAATTACACCAAGTTGTAGACCTGGACATTGCTGAGCTTAAAACAGACAACGGCTACATTGCCATTGTAACATAGGTACAAGCATCTTCTCAGAGTGTATTTTGAAATGAAAAAAAAACCCGCAACCAAACCCGAATAACAAAACCCACCTAATAGGTGGTAAATGTTTCTTAAAACCATTTCTCAATACAGTAGAGTATCAAATGAGAAAGGTGCAGGGTTGTTTTTTTTTCCATAAAACCCTATATACATGACAATACATGAGTTTTACAGCTACTCCACCTCTCTGCTTCTCTGCTTACAAAAAAGCCATAACCAGAAATACCATGTAGTAGCATAATAATATAGTAAATGGTAATGCAAAACAGAAAGCAGCAGCAAGGAAGGGCTATAAATGGGACCTATACTGTAATTTCTAATAATGTTTCTGCTTTTAATGATTAAACAAATTCACAGTCTTTGTTTTTATGTATCTCCATCTTTACTTCCTAACATACATACTCTCAAGCCTGTAAAGTGTCCATCATTTTGGTCCCTTATAACTTGCTATGATTCTTGTCTTGTTTTAGAGACACTCTGGAATAATGATGAATAAAAATCATAGTATCAGATTTTATAGGAATGAAAATGGACTATTTAGAACTAGAAAGGGAATTTTAAAATCCCATATAGCTTTGGATTTACCTGCGAGTAACATATTTTGGATTTACCTGCTTGACATATTTCAACAAGCTTGGTCTGACTGCCTTCTCTTAAATATGATTATGTTTAGTTCTATAGTTACTGTTCTTTATAGTGCTTTCCCTGGTACTGTTACCAGGGGTATCCATATTCATAGTAGTTTGTCTCTGACCACTTCACCTGGAAATGAAGCTGCTTGCAAGCCTAGAGCTATAGGACTGCAATCCTGAGAGTGTGTATCAGTGACTGCACTATCTGGAAAGGTGTTGCTTCCCATGTAAGTTGTGCAAGACAAAATTGCAAGTGTAAAAATTAAATGAAATTATTATTTTCTTTTCCTGTGCAGGAATGAGTCACATCATTGGTTCACAGCCATACTCAAATCTCCACTTGGTTCAAACTGTACCTGGAGTGTCATTTTTAATAGAAAAACCCACAGAACTTACACCACACTGCAATGTCTGCAACCAGTACTCAGTCACGTAACATGCAGAAGATGGTAAACTAGCTGGTTTGGATTTATAACAGTAGAATAAGGACTGTGAGTCACAGTCTTCTACAGAGCCACGGACACTATGAGAGTGCCCCAAATCTATCATGATTCAGTGTTCAAGGACAGCTGAGAGGTGTTTTCCATGAAACTGGCTTTGGAGCAGAACCACCTCCCCAACCCCAGTTCTGCCAGGAGAAAGGCTTAATGCCTGAAAGAGTGCATCAATTCCTAAAGGTTCATTTTAATTGGTTCACATTGCATTTTACTGGGAGCCGGTAAAATAATCCCTCTGCTGTGCCCCAGACACTTCCTCGTCAGGAAAGAGAAATCCAGCCTAGATTTCCAAGCCTAGAAATGCTGAGCATGGCAGGGGACAGGCCAGGGTTGTGCTCTAGCAATTGTATCTCTTGAAATCGTTAAACCCTGTCAAATATTCCTGAGTTTATTGTGGGTGTACCAAGGGGCCTCAATCCTGTACTGGAGGCTCGTTATGAGAGCTGATACACAAACACATTTAATTAAAAGTTGTCAAGACTTGTATAGACAAACAAGTGGGAATTCTTCCACTCACAGCTGCTGATATTTGCCAAGCCACATTCCAATGGAAACTGAGCCAGTGTGAGGGAGCAACTGAGAAACAAGAAATATTTTCTGATAAAAATTAGTGGTTCCTCAATGTGAAACAGTAAACCAAGTCTGTATTTATTAAATTAATGTAGTGATCCCTCCTCCCTGGAAGTGTTCAATGCCAGGTTGGATGTGGCTTTGGACAACCTAGTCTAGCAGAAGGTTCTTAGTCTCAGGAAAACTATTTTCCATACAACATTTTCAATTCTTTATTTTTCTCTTTTCAACAGCTTCCTTAAAAGCCAGTTATTTATTTTTACTCTATATCCTTTCCTTTCTGTACATGCAGCATCTTGAATAACAACTAACCTTTTTCTCTTGGGCAGATAACAAAATCGTTCTATAGATTATGGGAGCAATGAAAATCATGACAAGCTGCAGTAACTGTGTGATAGTTATTGTTCCACATTTGGTGGTAGAATTTCAGTATTTATGGGCTCTGAAACTGGAAACTGGCAGGAAAATTCTTCCCTTTTAGGTAAATGTACCAGCATTTAACTAGCAAAAAATTCTGTTAATGAAAGAGTCTGTTCTCAAATAGTAAGGAGGATCATTTCTTACTACTGTTCCCTGTTGCCTACCAGAGAAATAGGGTGGTGCACAGAAGAAAAATCAAATCAGGCTATACTTTGATGTGCAGTAGTGTTGTGTGAATGTAGAAGACTTCAGGAGACAAAAGCATGGATTTTTGCTGCTGGTAGCAGCATTGAGCTGTAACGGTGTTAGTTTACTAGTATCACCACTGCCCAAGTTAGAGAGCTAGAAGAATCTGCCATACATAATCCTCGGTGCCTTTTAAGATTAATTGAAAGATTCAAGAAAGTGAAGAGAAATGGAAGAGTGAGAAAAATGTCTACGGCCAGTGGCAAAGAAGCTGTGATGAGACAGTGTAGAATACTTTCCCTTATCCTTAACTTGTAAGCAAGCCTTCAGTCTTACTATTCTTTGTGGTTACATGTGGGGGAAATGATACTGCCATTGTGAACACCTCTGCCATAGTTCCAGATACAATAAATTACTTACAGAATCATAGAATGGCTAGAGTTGGAAGGGATCTTAAAGATCATCTAGTTCCAAACCCCCTGCACCTCCCACTTGATCAGGTTGCTCAGGGCCCTGTCCAACCTGGTCTTGAACACTTCCAGGAATGGGGCTTCCACAATTTCTCTGGGCAACCTGTTCCAGTGTCCCACCACCCTCATAGTGAAGAATTTCTTCCTAATGTCTAACCTAAATCTCTCCTCTCCCAGTTTTGATCCATTACCCCTTCTCCTATCACTACCTTCTCTGGTGAAAAGTCACTCCCCAGCTTTCCTGTAGGCCCTTCAGATACTGGAAGGCCGCTATGAGGTCTCCCTGGAGCCTTCTCTTCTCCAAGCTGAACAACCCCAACTCTCTCAGCCTGTCTTCATAGGAGAGGTTCTCCAGCTCTCTAGCATCTTTGTGGCCCTCCTCTGGACTTTCCCCAGGAGCTCTATGTCCTTCTTTTATTGGGGGCTTCAGAAGTGGACAGAGCACTCCAGGTGGCATCTCACAAGAGCAGAGCAGAAGAGGAGCATCACCTCTCTTGACCTGCTGGCCACAATTCTTTTGATGCAGCTCAGGACATGGTTGACTTTCTGGGCTGCAAGCATACATTACCAGTCCATGTTGAGCTTCTTGCCCACTGTCACCCCTAAATCCTTCTCCTATGGATTGTTTTTGATCCATTCTCCACCTTATTTAACCTACAAGAGTACCTAACAGTATCAGTCACAATCAGGACCCTACTATGCTAGCTGCTGTACACACAGAAAGTAAAAGTAAATCCCTCTCCCACTGTGTTTGCATCTGAAGTGGAATAGGAAGTGCTTGTTTGCCAAGTTTCTTCCTGCAAACCAGAGAAACATTTTGAGCAATGTATAGAAAGAGGAAATGGCTTTCATTTCATTTGGCCAGCTCTCAGGTGTGAAGTAGGCACATAAATAACTGCACATTTTCATAGTAGATTCTGTCTTCACTGGGCAAGTGAAGAAGCAGCTTGGACACCTGGTACTGCTTGGCAGATTGTCACAACACTGCAGGACAGACCTACCATAGTGAAAACAAGATATTGCACTGGCTGTCTGAAAGGGACATTTTGTCTTTTCCTTTCATATCCAGAAGTCCTGGGGATTTTCTAGGTTGTTTTCTTCTACTCCATTGGATCCTAGTTGAAAAACTTTAAATGGTACTATCTACCTAATATTCACTCTTGGGGATGAGAGCTAAAATGATGTACATGTTCAGAAAGTCCAGGATTATTTTCCCTTTGATAAGAATCTGTATTCAAAATGTTGCTTAATGATGCTACAAAGCCAGTAGTGCATTCTTAAAGCAGTAAATATTAAGAGATACCATAAAGCCCCTTCAGCATCTACTAAAACCTTCCTTCCTCTTCTCCTGACCCCTTGTATACCCAGGAAAGACTAGTAGGGTTAAATATTTCACCAAGGAAGCCTGTCAGATTAAGATGGTTTTCTTTAAAAGACCTGACATTATTTCTAAACAATGAAAAGAGAAAAAAACAAACTCTGACAGGTTAAATGTAAAAATCCTGTAAGGCAGGCCAATAAAAGTGTGAGAAACAGCTCTCAAAAAGCTTTTAAACTAGCAATAAATCTTCGTCAAATACACAAGGAAGAGGAAGCTTACCAGATAGTCTGTAAGGCTAATAGGTGATGAAGGCACAAGATAAGGACATTCTGAAAAGTTAAATGAAGATTTCACATCCATCTTCGGCATGCAGGACTCTTCAACATGAAGCAGCTCAAGCAGAGTCCTACACTAAAACACAGTAGCAGATGCACCACAGTATTTTCTCACACTGAAGTGTGAGTAGAAGTTGGTTTTGGTCAGAGCGACAGATAGTAATAAAACTCCAGGACCAGTGCTAAAGGAACTCAATTTATGAAAAGCTGAAATAAGCATTGCAGGGTGTAACCTCTCACTTTAAATTGCCTCAGTGGCAGCAAGTGTGATGTGCTTCCAGAAGGTATCCAGGGTACATCAGATGGATAATACTCTACTGAACAAAACACTAACAGTGTTAGTGGAGTCCTCACAAAAGCCATATACTCAAGCTTGTATGATTTAGCATATTCATAAATGATAATGAGTTTAAAAGTGACAAATTTTAAACTAATCACAGCAGTAAAAACAAAGGCCAACTGAGAGGACCTGCAGAAGGACTTCAAAGTACTGTGCAATAAAATGCTAAGTTACATTCATAAAGACGAATGTGAAGCAATGCCAGAAAAACACCTGACTTCCAACTTTAAAAGTAAAAGAGAAGCTCTTAGTAGGCTATTACCACTCAGGAACAGAATAGAAGAGTTTACAGTACATAGGTCTATAAAAATGTTAACTCATTGCCTCACAGTGGTAAAAACAAATAAAGCTAAAATGACTAATAATTTGGAAAGAAATAGGAAAGAAAACAAAAAGGTGTAGCAATGCACTAATTTGGTAGGTAGTAATTCCAGACCCAAAAAGCATAACAGAACTGGGAGAGCAGCATCATTGGCAACAGTAGTGATGAAAATTAGACAATGACTGTCAGGCAAGGAACAACTAAGTCAACCTGGATTCCTCAAACTGGAAAAAAGATAACCAAGTGGTCTATGACAAGGACCTATAAAATCTTAAGTATGCAAAGCCTCAACCCCATGCAAGAGACTTTTGGACATTAGGTATAGTTTAAATTCTTGTCATAGGACATTATGGCTAACAAAAGTTTTCACAGTTTCAAAAGATTACACTAGTTTATGGAAACACATGAACCACAAAGATACACTTCTGAGTGAGTCCCCATGATCCATTTTGTAGGCTGGGAAATCACATTCACAATTAATATATTACCAGTTACCAAAGTAAAACAAATAAATTCAGTGTTCATCAGATTAATAAGCTGGAAGATTCAAAAGAAAGTATAAACTTTATTTACCATTAGCTCAAGCCATATTTAAGTTTACTGCATTCACTCATGCATATAAAATGCTAACATAGGAATCTACTTGTTGAAATCCACATTCAAACTAATGCAATTTCAACAAGGCAATCTTAGTTTCAAAGTTGCTTCTAATAGAGATCTGTGTTAATGCAAAATTATAAACTTGAATCAATACAACTAATTGAAGCCAAAGTCACTGGAGAATATGTAGGTATTCAAAAGTATGAAAAGTGAAATTAGAGTCACAGTCATTCTCTAATTGCATTAGAAAAAAACAGGTTCACAATTTCAATGTAAGTGGGAACAACTGCTTTTGTTGGAAACCTAGGCATCCAGGATCATTCAAAATAAAAACGAATAAGGCTGACACTGGTGTATTGCATGTAAAGCAACTGCTTAAGACCTGGATGTGTGTTCAGTTTTGCTTCACCTGTGAAAACATCCATTGGTCCTGTCCTAGACACAGGACTATACCTAATCAAGCAGCTGGAAAAAGATAAAAAAGAAAACTGCATTGTGCCAATCCATTAGCAGGCAATTGCAAAGACACTGTGTGAACTACCCTATCAAGTCCAGAGATGGTCCATCCAGCTGTAGACCATTTCAACCACTAAAAGAATACATGTTCATGTTGCACCCATTAGCTGAAAAAACACAGAATTCCAACGTTTTTGTCTGCCAATAACTAAAATAATGTATGTGCATGCTCCAACTCAGAAGTGGAGTATCTCTGACTGACTTTAAAAGTATAAAGGAAGAAAAAATTGTAGACAGGAAAATGGGTAGAGAAAGGGGTTTATATTGCTCTGGAGAGCCAAGGGTCTAGAAAAGAGTTGGTTTGGTGCTGGCCAACAAAGGAGATGAAACAGGCTCTGCTCTTTACCAAGAGTTTCAAGAATTGTTCTGTTGGACAGAGAAAAATTCTCCTGCCTGGGACACTGTTTCTGTGTGGCTGTACAGTCAACCTACCACCGAAGGAAGCTGTTTGCTCTAACTCATATTATGGAAGAAGAGGTGCACTAGTGCTGACTTTGCCATGCTTCATTCCAAGGAGGTTCTGGGTATCCCAAAGGAGGGTCATCCAGAGGGTCTGAATGAGCACAGCAGAGGGTTCTGCAAAGACCAGATTGTCCTCTGTTTTTCCTCTGGCCTTCCAGATACATCAATATGTAGAAAGGTCAGGAAAGGTGGCCTCAAGACAGTAAAGTAGGTGTGCTTGCAGGGCAGTGCAGCTGCAGCCATTCAAGACCTTATGTTCAAAAGAAATATTCTAGAGTGCTGCCACCTTCAAAACCTTTCTCTTCTTTTCTTTTAGAAGAATAATTACTATAAGATTACAACACATAATTACAATACATCATTCTTTGTAATGCCTGTGTTTCTGTTACTTATGCAACAGGATTGGTTTTGCTAAGTCTACCATAGCAGAACTGGACAGAAAAATGTACTGAGGCATCCAGAGATTCCTATTCAGTATGTGCAGAAGTGGCATTTGGAAGCCTCTGAAATGCCAGACTTCAAGGTCAAAACAACAGAGCAGCTACACACAACATAGAGTGCCAGCAAAGAAACAACATAATGCCAAGCAATAAGTAACAGCTACAGATATACTCAGCATACATACTAAACATCCTAAGCAAAGTTAACAAAAGCATCTTTGGAAAAATTATAATCAGAGAAAATTTAACTCCAAATAGCAAACTGTTGTATTTTAAGTAAATAAGTCTCATGTCAAAGTAAGGCAGTGCCAAAATGATCAGTCAGAAGAGATGAGTGGGGACAGGAGGTGGCAGCTTGCCATCCAGCAGTAGGGTTACATAAAAGTACTGCTCTGTGCTTTGGGTTTTCTACAAGGTTTTTATGGGCACTTATGTGCCTAATTAAAAAAGACTGTGAAAGATGCCAAAATGGGAACACTCTTCCAGGCACACTTAAGTAGGAGAGGGGAAATAATAAAATTTAAAAAAAAAAAAAAAAAAAAAAAAAAGGAATTTGCAGTTGATGTCTTCTTTAGCCACAATCCTGGGGGTCTAAAATGGATGCAATCTATCTCTTGTTTCTACACTTCCTTTTCATTGATGGCAACTCTGCCAAATCACAGGAGAAAGTTAATGGCAAAAAAGATCATCTGTTTCTTCCAACTGGTTTGTTGAGTACTTTAAAAATTGGCAGCCTGGAAACGTTTCAAGCCAGAAGGGAAAATATTAATTTACCCTCACATCAAAGTGTTTCTAAAGAGTGAGTATATCTAGTTCTGAACATTTCTCAGATGATCAAAACAGAAATGCATTTCTACAGTACTGCTTACAATATAACAGGCAGTAAGTCAGGGACCACAAAACCGGCTGTTCAAACTGAAACATTGATTTTACAGCTAAATAAGAAGCAAAAAAGGTTTTCTGAAGGGCAGAGAGCAGAAGGAAATATTAGGTCAGGAAATTACTGATATTGTAAACAGCAGAAGGGGAATTCTGTTGAATGAGAAGAGTTATATTAAGAGACAAAGCTATACAACTGAAAAAAAAAGGGAGGGAGAGAGAGAGGATTAAATAGCAATCTGGGAGAGATAATTGTTGTTGTTTTAAGCTCAAGGCATCGTAAGGTATCTGTAGATCAGTGAAGTGATCTTTGGGAAAAGATATTTATGTAAGGATGATTTGCCCTGCTTTTTGCCTTTTCGTTCTAATTAGAAAACTGAGCCCCAAATTAATTTGAGATGTTTTTGTTGTTGTTATTTTTTATTATTTTTTTTAATTATTATTCAGGGTTGTAAACCGGCTAACTATCAAATTTTCATGTATTTGGAATTTTGTGCTTGGTCTGTCTTTCACAAACTGCCTGCTATGCTCTGCACTGAGAGGAATCTCACCCAAAAGTTTATTTAGGGAGACAATAGTCTGTTTCACAGTTAGCACTAAATTAAAGTTTAATATGTTCTGGGAAGGTTCTCTTACCTCTCCTTACTCTAGTTTTCAATTATAAAGCTGTAAGTTATGGTCCCACAGCAGTGTCCAGTGTCCTTTTGGAGTCCTCCCCTTCTTGGAATCTGGGTGTCAGCACACAAAGCCACCACACGCTCTTCAGGACTTTACAGATAAGTTAGAGAATATGAAACAGGTGGAACAAAGCAGATGTGCCAACTTTGCCTAACTGTCCTGGACTTGGCAGTGTAAACCAGCTTATAGTGAAATAATGCAGCGTTATGTGAGGTAATATTTACAGATTTATTTAGCCTGGCAGTATGCTAGAAGGCAGAAGCCTGATGGAATCAATCTCCTGTACAAGAGCCACAGAGCAGATCTCATAGAATCATAGAATGGTTTGAATTGGAAGGAACTTTGAAGATCATCTAGTTCCAACCCCCCTGCATGGGCAGAGACACCTCCCACTTGATCAGGTTCCTCAGGACCCTGTCCAACCTGGTCTTGAACACTTTGAGGAAGGGGGCATCCACAACTTCCCTGGCCAACCTGTGCCAGTGTCTCACCACCCTCACACTAAAGAATTTTGTTCTAATATCTAATCTAAATCTCCCCTCTTTGAGTTTTGATCCATTACCTCTTGTCCTCTCACTATAAACCCTTGTAAAAAGTCCCTCTTCAGCTTTCCTGTAGGCCCCTTCAGACAATGGAAGGCCACTATAAGGTCTCCCCAGAGCCTTCCCTTCTCCAGAATTATTTCACAGTGAAACATTGAGTTTCAAAATGAGCAAAGTGAAACAAGGAGTAAGGACGTGCAGTGTCAGCCACCCAAAATATAACCGACACTGGAATTATGTTGGTAGATTAAGAAACTAACAGAGAAACCCAGTTGAGAGCCAGCTCTGCTGAGAGCCACATGAGAACATGCCATGTTTAGCTTTCAGAACCTGTTGCACTGCTGATTTAAATAATTGGTAAATATTGTTTCAGAACTCAGAGCTGCTTCTTAGATAGCATTTAGTTTTGCTGCCTTTCTAAATTAAGGAGAATGTAACAGCTCAGAAAAGAGTATAAAAGCAGTCAGAATGGATCTGCAGAAAGGAGCTGATCAGCTTTGCTTGGGTTTCCATCCTGCACTGGTTGCAGTATTGACACTCAGAGCATCACGCAATTTCTTAAAGCTTTTGTACAGGCAAGAGCAGGTAGCAGAAGCAGTACAAGGAAAACATTACAGCTAATGCACTACTAATGAAGAAGAAGGGCTCTAGAGTGAAATACAGAGGTGGAGCCAAGCCAAACATTTTTAATCTAAATTGCTCCAAATGTTGTAGGGTTTTTGTTCAGACTCGGTGTTTTGAGAAGTGTTTGCCCCTAGATGGCAACTAGAAGGAAACCAAATCCTTAAGGAGAAACTGGTCTGTGATTGATTTTGTGCAGCTTTCCAGGGGTAGACAGTGCTCATACATAGGAAAGAAACAGACACATAGAAGCAAGATCTTGGACATATACACAAAACATTGTTTCCTTTAATGAGGCTCTTCCTTTTCCAAAGGCATACGAGCAGGTGTATAATGATCCTCCCCTCTGTCACAGTAGGGCTTCAGCAGACTTCAGACAATTTGAAACTTGAGATGGTATGAATAATTGCGATGGTCAGCAAAGTCCCAGTAGGGTATAACAGGTTTAGCAGAGATGAGAACACATCTGACACATCCTGAAGCACATTACAGTCTATACTATTATTGAAACCGCAGAGCTAAAACTGACACAGCCTTAAATGCACAATACTATTACGTGCATTTATTTTTTATTCTTCATTCAGACCAGAAAATAGCATTTCTCTAGGCACATCAAGGACATGGGGGTCATCAAGAGCAGTCAGCATGGTTTTATCAAGGGTAAATCATGTTTGACTAACCTCATAGCCTTCTATGAGGAAGTAACCAGGTGGATAGATGATGGTAGAGCAGTAGATGTGGTTTATCTTGATTTCAGTAAAGCATTTGACACCGTCTCCCACAGCATCCTTGTGGATAAGTTGATCAGGTATGGGTTTGGTGACCAGGAAGTGAGGTGGATTAGGAACTGGTTGAAAGGAAGGAGTCAGAGAGTTGTAGTCAATGGGGTAGAATCTGGTTGGAGGTGTGTTACTAGTGGAGTCCCACAAGGGTCGGTGCTGGGACCGGTGTTGTTCAACATCTTCATCAACGACCTGGATGAGGGTATAGAATGTACCCTCAGCAAGTTTGCTGATGACACTAAGCTGGGAGGAGTGGCTGACACACCAGAAGGCTGTGCTGCCATTCAGAGAGACTTAGATAGGTTGGTGAGTTGGGCGGGGAGAAACATGATGAAATTCAACAAGGGGAAGTGCAGAGTTTTACATTTGGGGAAGAACAACACCATGTCCCAGTACAGGTTGGGGGCTGAACTGCTGGAGAGTAGTGTAGGTGAAAGAGACCTGGGGGTCCTGGTAGACAGGAGGATGACCATGAGCCAGCAATGTGCCCTTGTGGCCAAGAAGGCCAATGGCATCCTGGGGTGCATTAGAAAGGGTGTGGTTAGTAGGTCAAGAGAGGTTCTCCTCCCCCTCTATTCTGCATTGGTGAGGCCACATCTGGAGTATTGTGTCCAGTTCTGGGCCCCTCAGTTCAAGAAGGACAGGGAACTGCTTGAAAGAGTCCAGCGCAGAGCTACGAAGATGATTAGGGGAGTGGAACATCTCCCTTATGAGGAAAGGCTGAGGGAGCTGGGTCTCTTTAGCTTGGAGAAAAGGAGACTGAGGGGTGACCTCATCAATGTTTACAAATATGTAAGGGGTGAGTGTCAGGGAGATGGAGTTAGGCTTTTCTCAGTGATGACCAGGGATAGGATAAGGGGTAATGGGTGTAAATTGGAGCATAGGAGGTTCAAGGTGAATATCCGAAAAAAATTTTTTACTGTGAGAGTGACAGAGCACTGGAACAGGCTGCCCAGGGAGGTTGTGGAGTCTCCTTCACTGGAGATATTCAAAACCCACCTGGATGCGTTCCTGTGTGATGTACTCTAGGTGACCCTGCTCTGGCAGGGGGGGTTGGACTAGATGATCTTTTGAGGTCCCTTCCAACCCCTAAGATTCTATGATTCTATGATTAGGCATGAGAACTAGCAGACATCAGACATCCCACCTCATATCCTGCCCTGGCAACTATACAACAATTTCTTCCAGCTGAAATACACTCTCAAACATACAGATGGCCTGCAGAATTGCTGTCCTCACCTACCAAGGACAGTGTGATCAGATGAGGGGAAAAAAAAGCCCATGATTTTTCCTGTTTCCTATCTCATGACTGATGGGTCTGCACTGATGCGAAAAAAAACCTACCCCCATCACCAAAGTACTAGGCATAAAGTACTAATGCTGCCCTCAGGCTCTTCTAGGGCCATCTTTTCTTGCCTCACTTCAGGTTGCAGTTAGGTTTTATGCAGCTTCCTGCATTTCTCCTACATGACCTGAAGTGAAATATGTTGAATGTGCTACAGTTTGTGATATACACATCATGCAAATTGCATACATTCCTTAGGTGTCTTGCATGGAGAAGAACAAAACTGGACAGTGAAAATTTTCTCTTTGCTTTAGTATTTTTAATACCCAGACTCTTAGGCATTATCTTTCAATGTCTGGGATGCAAAGCACTGCAAACCAACATTTTGTCTAGGTCTGATTTGGTGTAAGCCAGTGCCAAGATAACTAATATATATGGGCAAAGCCAGGATCCAGAACACTAGCCTGACAATGTCTGTACAACATTACCTCTTTATTACACATACAACTGAAACTTGGTCTAATGGGCACAAGTGAGCCTTGATCCCAGAACATGAGACCTACCACCATGTTGTGCTTGTTACCAGGAAGGCTTTTGCTCCATCTGTCCATTTCTCTAATCTGTACTAGTGGAAACACAATTCAGAGATTGAATTAATGCCAACTGACAGTAAAGCAAGACAAGCATCAAGAGTTTCAAGTATCTTTAACATGAAATTGAACATTTTTCACCATCAACAGCTGTTTCAGTTTTTCTGTGTATCTGAGTGATACAAGACAAAGCAAAAAGGTATCAGAACCCCACAATATTAATAGAGCTATGAGATCCACCTCCCTCTCTTTGCTATCTGTCTTACGTTTGGAGAAGGAATATGAGACATCTACTTATCTGTCTTATCAAGATAGACAGCCATGGGAGTAAAACTAGAGCAGACCTTCCTTTGCGATGTTTAAAACCACAAAAGTTGGGAAGAAACATGCAAACGAAACTAAAATAGCACTGTCTATTGCCTTGTATCCCTCATGTTATCGGGCTCACATGTGTACGGCTGGTATAAAGGCTTTCTGAGGTGACAGGAATGTCCATGCTGGTGCACTATCCCTGCTGTAAGGCAGGAAAAAAAATCAGGCTCCAGAGCTGTCAGATCCTACTTCCTCTGCAGCTTTTTAAATTAAACAATTTTTCACTCTCTGAGTCCTTGTAAACAAGTTTTATGGTGCTTTCATCTTGAGTCTATCATATGTTGCTGCAGAATTGCAAGTGTTTAGGATTTAAACCCTTTTTTTTTCAGAACTTAAGGCTGGAAGAATGAGTATAGGCTTTATCTCTAATAGCTTTCAGAACCTCCCAAAAACAAGTTCTTGCATTTATCAGTACAAGCTGGCATAAGACACCTGGTGAAAAAACTGCTCACTCAAATGAGAAAATCTCAAATGAAAAATAAACACAGATTTTTAAAGTTCTTCCTTGCATACATCTACATCCTCTGTTCATAATTACAAACACTTCAGGCAGGCATAGACTTGTCTTTTCACATCCACACTAAATGCCTAATCCAAAGTACACTGTCCTCAGGGCTTCTGTACTGGCAAACTTTAGACCAGATCTTGTATAAATACCTATACACAGAGAAGGTCCCAGAAAAATATTTGGAAGCTTTGAGCTATGCTACTCTCTTGACTTTGCAAAATGATTGCACAACAAGCCTTTCTGCTTCCACTGGGCTAGTCCTGACTGTAGGTTCACAGGAGGTTGAAGGACTTCAGATGAAGCATGGAATAATGCATATTCTCCAGCCAAATTCCAGAAAGCCTTGACTTTGGATTTTAGAGCATGAAAATCTGGACAGAATCTGTCCTACTGAACGGTGTTGTTGAGAACCCCTCATTTGTATTTCTATTTGTGGAGCTAGAATACTGTATTGGAAAACCTAATGATCTCCATATCCAAGTCTTAGAAAAGTCTGGGCAACATTTGAAAGGAAATATAATTTCCCTTAGTTAGCTCCTCATGAATGGGGACACTGAATGGGGACAGCAAATCTAAGTGGCTACCAAATTGGCAGTTTGTCTCCTTTGTCTTGCAGTTCTACAAGGAGTGAACCAAGGTGAGCATCAAGGGCACAAACTCAACTGCACCGAAGTTAATGCAAAAACTTCTGACTTTGAGTGTTCACACTGAGAGAAGGACGTTCTGGGAAGCGCATATTCTCCTTTAGCATCAAAGGCTTTTGTTTCCTTCTAGAAACAGAAACATTCTTAGTATGACACCTAGTGTCAGCAACTAATACGTTGCAGACCCATTCAATGCAACAGACCACGAACTAAGTCAACCATACTGGAAACTCAAGTAACAAAAACTGTAACAAACAATTTAAAATATGAACTAACATCTGAAATACAAATTTAAAAAAAAATAAATTCAGGGGAGGAAAAGTTTGTTTCTACAAATAAATCCATTAAAATACATACTGGTCATTCTACTCAAACCCAAGTCTGACCTGATTATTTCTCTGTTCACCTCAGTGTATCTAGTTTTCTGGACAATGCTTATACTGCACCTATCACTATGGAGTATTTCAGGTGTCATTGTGGGCTGCAAACTCATTCCTGCAGCCTTGAAAGGGCACAAAAGGAACTACAGTGAAGCCAACTTTAGAGATCAAGACACTGACTTGAGCTATTGCTGCATTTGTTTATTTTTAGGTCCTCATGAATTAATTAAAAAAGGAAATAAAGATAATACAAGGGTCATGAGATGATGTTCAAAATATTAAATTCACTTCAAAATGAAGTTAGTAGCACCACAATAAAGGTGTGGGGAAATACCTCTGAATAATTTTTCAAGTCAGTAGTTCTGGAAAGCCATAAATTCTAAACAGTAATTACAATTTATTATTAATCAAGCTCTAGCACTTGTAGGCGTAGATATACTATAAATATGATTTGTTACCATACTTAAGCTGACAGGTTACAGTTTTATGTTATTCTCTCTGCCACAGTTTTGCTGATGTTCTAACTCAGAGAATTCCACTATCTGAAAGTGGACTTCATCACTGCTAATATCTTCTAACCAATTGTGGTAAGTGCTATCCAAATACAAATGGAAGTATAAGTTGTTTGTCAGATTTTTACAAACTGAAAGCTAACCTTGAACTCAGGCTTCTGGAAGCTGCCTGACAGATGGAATTCTTGACTTAGCAAACTGCAAACATTTATTCTAAGGAGAAAACACGTAGTTTTTTCTGCAGAGAGGAATTATGTTTTGAGCAGGCACAGTGACACCGACTGCCATCTCCTGGAAAGGCCTCTGAGGTACTTGTGCTGGAGGCATTCAAAGCACTGTCAATGATTTAGCAAAGTGTTAATAACACGGGGGAATCACTGATCTGATTTCAGTTCTCTTACAGAGCTAAAACTTTAATCCAAAATAGGAATTTTCCCAAACAAAGTTTTAATTTTAATAGAATAAACTTTCCCACAAAAGATGACTGCTATGACACGTCCCCATGTAATTACACATATAAGTTCAACTGCTAAACAACTGTATAGAAAGCTCTTACTGCAGGAAACTTAATCCCATTAATAAAAGTTCCATTAATACCTGTACAAAAGTTCATTGCTGTGATTATATTGATCTGACCATTTCATTTTATGAACAAATGTAGCTAGAATGAAGCAAAAGTCAGCAACTGCCTATGATAGTTACAAGCATTATATAAAGGAAAAGAAGAAGCAAAATATACTGTCAAATTTGTAAGTTACATATATTAAAGATATATATATATGCTTAAAGTAGATATTTTATTTTTAGCTGCTTCATTGTCAGGCCACTATTAGCTGGCAAAGTTCTTGTAGAGATCATGATTTATAAAGGCCTGAAGGAATAAGTTCAATGTAGCTGTTCTAGACACGAAAGTCAAGGCTGTTATTAAAATCATAGAATCATTTTGGTCAGAAAATATGCTTAAGATCATCAAGTCCAACCATTAACCTAGCACACTGCCACTAGTCCACCACTAAACCATATCCCTAAGCACCACGTCTACATGTCTTTCAAACACTTTCAGGGATGGTGATTCAACCACTTCCCTAGGTAACCTGTTCTAGTGCCTCACAACCCTTTCAATAAAGAAATTTTTCCTAATATCCAATCAAAACCTCCCCTGGAACAACTTGAGGCCATTTCCTCTTGTTTTATCACTTGTAACTTCAGATAAGAGACCAACACTCTCCTTGTTACAACTTCCTTTCACATAGTTGTAGAGACCAGCAAGGTTTTCCCTCAGCCTCTTTCCCCTCCTCTACCCTTTTTCTCCAAACTAAATAACTCCAGTTCCTTCAGCCACTCCATAAGATTTGTTCTTCAGACCTTTCACCAGCTTTGTTGTCCTTCTTTGGACATGTTCCAGCACTTTAATGTCCTTGTAGTGAGGGGCCCAGGACTGAACAAAGCTTATGAGGCATGGCCTCACCAGTGCTGAGTACAGAGGCATGATCATCTCCCTAGTCTTGCTGGCCACACTATTCCTGATACAAGCCAGGATGCTGTTGGCCTTGGCCACCTGGGCACGCTGCTGGCTCATATTAAGTCAGCTGTTGATCAACACCTTCAGGTCCTTTTCTACTGGGCAGCTTTCCAGCCACTCTTCCCCAAGTCTGTAGTGTTACATGGGGCTGTTGTGACCCAAGTGAACCTAGCTCTTGGCCTTGTTCAATATCACACAGTTGGTCTTGGCTCCTCAATACAGCCTGTCCAGATCCCTCTGAAAAGCCTCTCTACCCTCAAGCAAATCAACACCCCCACCCACCTTAGTGCCATCTGCAAACTTGCCGAAGGTGCACTCAATCCCCTCATCCAAATCACTGATAAAGATACTATGCTCCAGTGCAAAGAAATCTGTGAACATCCAATCCATTTGCTCAATATCTGATGGTGACAATATTAAAAACTATGAAAGCAAAATAAAATCTCACATCTTGGAATTGCTTGGAGCTCATCTCTCTTGAACTAAGGTAAACACAACATCTGGTCATGGTGCACTTCTTGTTAGGGTCCTTTAACACATAAATCCTCCTCACTGGTCTGGTTTCCTACAGCTAGAGAGAAAAACAAAATCAGGATGAAAAACACATCCACACCATCTATAGCTGCCAGCCTGTGAGGAGTCCACCAAAATCATAAAACATCCCAAGAATCTATGGCTTTTCAGCATACCCTGGCAGGAAATTGTGCTTTTTCTCTCACACGGGTTAGGAAAGCCATATGGCTAGTATGTCCCAGGAGTCTTATTTCCAAGCACTGGAGAGAGCACCAAGTGCTGGGAGAGGTGTTGAATGTCCTGACAAGTAACACTGATCCCCCAGTATGGACAGAGCTTTTCATCACTATGTCAAGGTGTGGGTATGAGAACTTTTGTCTCCTTCAGTGTCCTCATCACTTCAGTGTTAAACAGGTCAGAAAACATGTAAAGCAGGAGCATAAAGCATAAAAAGATTTCTTTTTTACTGGTTGCTCCCAACGGGTCTTACTTCAGGAGGCTGTGATTCCAGCCAAGAATCTGTATTTAGTTGTAAGAGAAGTACACATACACATATTCAGTTGCGGAAATTGACTTTTTCAAGGCTATTTTAACTGGAAGTGACTTTGAAAGAGACAGAATAAAACCACAGACAACAAATGCTTTTAAAACATTAGCAACTGATCCTAGGAATTTCTGATCAACTCCAAAAATATTGTTACTAGTTTTAAACTTACATCTGTATGTGAGATGCTCAGCAGAAATTATTTATCTCAATTTATTAGGGAATTGCTGATAATCAATAAGGTGTCTTCTTCCTCTGTGTAAGACATTTAATGCCCACTCCCTGGGCAGTGTTGCACACATATGCTCTGTAACTATGCTTACAACACATTTATTCAGCTGCACCATTGAGTAATCAGTCATCTGTTACCTTCATGAATTTGGAAGATTTTTTATGGCAAGTAATAAAATCACAGAACAGAAAAATAAGATCTCAAAAGGGCTTGTATTTTCAGAACAGAAAAATAAGATCTCAAAAGGGCTTGTATTTTCTCAGTAAGTTCGTTGTGAAGATTTGAAAGGTATGTTAATTCTTACTTGCAAGTTTTCTCTCTCTCAGCCATTCCCACAGGTGTCTTCAAACAGCTGATATAGTTGCTTGGATACAAACCTAGAACCCAAACAAACAAACAAAAAAGGCTCAAATTTCACTTCAAAATCTATTTCAAAATAGAAAGACAGTATTTTAACATAGAATATTTATTTTAAGAGGGCTTCTTCTTGGAGAAAATAAAGAGATTCCCAAAATAAATGGTTCTGTCATTGAAATACCACGTCAGCAATGTGAAGGACTATGTTATTTAGAAAGCATGCATGCACTAATATTGACTAACCACTTAGACCACTTAGTATATACAGTATATACACACCTCAAAGCCTTTACTCATTAACACAGTCTAACACAGGCTGAAATCTCTTAGATTTTTAGACTCACTCATTAAAATCAATGTCAAAGGTCTAACTGTGTAAAGATGCTGCATCAGATCCCTAGAAGACATACTTAGCTGTAAGATTATGTTCACATCTCATTAAGTGTTTTTTAGAATCTACGAAGTAGGTAGCGAGTTCAGCTCAGTGACTGAAATATAAATTAATATTCCTGACATTCTTCCAGATACAAATATTGTCATAAAGAATGGAATACACGTTTTATTTTTTCATATAGGAATTTAAGAAAAGTGTTTATGCAAAAACACCATTTTGAGAAATGGTCTAAAACTTCTTTACTTTCCAAATTAAAATTTTCAACTTTTAAAAATATATTAATCATTCTTTCCTGATATTCCTGTTCTTCAAACCTGACACTCATCATGAACAGTTTTGTCCCTTTCTAAATTGCATTTTTCAGTTAATTTACTTAAAAATGAAAACAGTTGCCCAGTTCTGCTGGTGTTCTAAACTGGCACCAGTTTGACTTTTCAAAATACAGAGCTTGATTTCAAAAAAGGTCAAAGCACAACTGTCAGGAGCAGAATCTATCAAGTGGAGCCATCAAGTGGAGCCAAGAATTAAAACTTTGTCTGGATCACAGCAGGAAACTTGGCATAAGGTTGACTGAATCTCACAAGTTCATGTATATGTTTCTTAATAAAAAGATCTTCTTGGTGTGTTAGAATTAAGTTGCTTTAGTACAACTATGATGTTTCTATAATTCCTGCTTATGATTCTGGAACAATTGTGACAATCATCCATGATCCAACATACTCTCCCTCTGAAGGGTGGAATGTTGCATTTGTGAAACATTCCTCTGTTAGCACCACTTCCGTCTTCCTCAATCCCAGAAAAATCCTTTTCTAGAAACTCTATAAAGGCCCAAGACGAGAAGGATCATCTTAAATGGAAACGTGGAAGAATATTAGCATTCTTTAATTTCTTGCTTTCTCAAACATGGAATAACATGGCCAACCACTATCCATCACGTAATTGAGCAATATTTCAAGAGGAAATGCTCAAGGGACTTCCAACTGTTGCATTTAAAATATGGATGGTAACTGTTGGATGTACCAGTGCATCTTGGTTGACATAGTAATAATTTAGTAGTAATAAGATTTTACTGTATCCCTACTTGATAAGACAAATGCTGATTTTTTTTGCACTGTTGAAAATATGAAATCACACAATTGCATTCCCCCAGGATGGATCAGAAACTGCCCATCTGGCTTGCTGGTTGACACTTTAGTTGTTCATCCTGAAAAACAAGCTACTTCAAAAAAACCACTTAGATGTAGATGCCAATTTTTAATCTGGGCAAGGATTCAATCACAACCATCCTGCTTCAGTATAAGTCCCAGGATAGTGTGCCTGATGCATGTGCATTACTCTATAGGCAGCAGCTTTTGCTCTGCTTACAAAAATGCCATCCAACCTTTGCTGTGCAGCCTGTCAATGAAAGTTTCACAGCACTTTCTCCGTTCCATCTTCTCTAAAGATTCTTTCTTTGAGGCAAGGATGAAAAAGTAATTTTTGAGATTTCAGAGGTCATACAACAGCCAAAGAAAAGAGCCTCTTTACATGTTATAGACCTGTGAAAAGACTATCCACAGTTTAGCCCACAACAACTTAATACGGATTACTTGGGATTTTCAAGCTATTATTTAACATACTAATTTTGCCTGACTTCTGTATAACCTGTCTCTACCACAGGTCAGCAAAAGCAAAATGTCTTTAAACCTATACAGGAAGCTTGAATAGGGAAGGAACATACCCCCCCAACTTGTGTCAAGGCTAGAGCCAGCCACCTGTCCTTCAGAGAAACAATAAATCATGAAAGAAAAATTAAATGGATGTTGATTGAGAGTTCACTTAAGCTAATGGTGCAATTGGACATTAGTGTGACTAATGATAATGGGCTCTCTGGATGAGATATGTGGTAATAGCACTCCAGCTGCCTTTGCTTCGCAGAAACCAGTCAGATGGCCAAGAATCCCTTTTCTGGTCTTTCTGCAATTATTCTTTGTTGAATGAAATAACAAACAAACAAAAAGTATTAGCAGTACTGAAACAAGCGAAAGGTTATTATAATGTCTGTGTTAGGCATTAAAGTACACTTACAATCACCTTGTCTGTTTAAAATAATCACTTACCAACTTCTCAAGACTTACACTTAACATTTCATCTACCTGCAACAATGACCTGATACAGAAATCCCCATTCAGGAAAAGGCCAAGTTGTATTACGAGCATGTCAACTAAAAATAACTGTTCCAAACCCCTTCACAAATACTAGCAGTGTAAGTGTTACAAATAAAACCTGCAATGCTATTAAATGACAATGCCACGTTAATATTGAATTATGTTCTATTTCTAATATGCTCCAGATCATTTTCTAATAAAGGATTTTGAATGAAAACTACCAATTACTTTCCACTGCGCCATATTTCTGGCCAGCGTGTGAATTTTCAACACCCCAAAGTTTCATTTTCAAAATCCTTTGTCTCCAAATCCCCAAGTAAAGACTCCAGAAGTAGAACTTATTTTGAGAGACTTAGGGAAGAATGAAATTTAGTCTAAGTCTAAGGCATGATCATTAAGTAATCATGATGCTGCAAGATGCTGATGGCATGGATGAGCAAGATAAAATACTCTGCTTCTCGGGTAACAACAGATGTCTAAACAAAACTTTACAGGACTATAGGATAGATGACTGACAAGTAATGGTCTGAAATCAGTATCTTTTCAAATAAAAATGCTGATTTAAAAAAAATACTGAAATAATTAGTGGAACAAATTCCGCTTCAGATTGGCAAAAGCATCTTATTTCCCAATATGCTCTTACTGAGCTTAAGCCTGAGTGTAGTCTGAATATATGTATACGAGAAATGCTACCTTCATGTTCAGTAGAGTGATTTTCACAGGAAAGAGTTCATTTTAACATCTATCCAGAAGTATTTATTTGTATTATATCCTGACACCCTTCCAGAAAAAAATATGAAAAAGTGGCAATGGAATTAGGATAAATCTGGACAGTTTTAGAAATATAACTAGGAATAGAAACAATATTCGATAAACCTAGTGTTTTAAAAACTTATAGTGTTGAGTTTTCCCCATAAGTTAGGCAGGAATTCAAGAATGCAGAATGAAAAAATAAATGTTCAGTGGTGTTTTATTCAGACATCTTACCTTACTCTACAGTTACAGCATAATGCCAATAGAAACATACCTACATGGACTTTTTGGTTTCCTTCTGTTCCTGTTCTGCTTGAGGTTTCATTTTTCCTCTGGGTCAGGTCACACACCGTGCAATCACTTGGAAAAAAATAACCTGTTATTGGTGCAGAGGGTTTTCAGATCAGGATTTTCAATACATTGACACATTTTACATTATTTTACATAGATGTAAGTGCCAGAAAAATGCAAGGCAAGGATGAATTAGGCAACACACTTGCTGTGTTAAGACCATTGCTCTGGAACACTTCCTGGAGAGAACAGCAGCACAATAGCACTGAGCCAAACAGAATTCCTGGGAAGGTGGAGTGGTTTCTAGTGTGGCCTGCAGCAGTATCTGAAAGTTAAAATTCTTTGGCAGACCACCATGTTTTCCCTGCTCTTTCACTGAAAGAGAAATAAGGATAAAAATAAAATTACATTGTAAATGCTGAAAGCTGAAATCTAGAGGAGAAGAATTTTTACAATTTTTTTCACACTTCAAACTAGGAAATAAGGGTGGATAAAGAATGCATCTCCTCCACAATTTAAATGAATGCAGCTTCATTCTGCCACTGCCAAGTGCTAGGACTGTCCCTGTTAGGTAGATTAAGGTAATACTGGTAATATCTATACTACACTGTAATCACTTCTCTTGCATATGCAATAGAAGCATGACATGATAAAGACTGAAGAATTATGTTAAACTATCTTTGTGCCTTTCTGCTCCTTTTTCTAACCATTAATGAGAAGAAAAAGAAGGAGACATTCAAGGAGAATGGTGACCAGAATGAAACATCTACCCTGCTACACTTGCTGTTCTTTCTCTTCCCCACAGTAGCCCCAGGCAAGAGGAATCCAAATACTATTCCAAACAAATTTAAACCTAGCTGGCTATGCAAGTCACATCTTGTAGAGCAGAAAACCTGGCCTTGTGTTTGTGACTTAACCTAGAAACAGTTAAACTGCGTAGCCACAGCAGCCTGGAATCAGATCAAGATGCACCATCATTCCTCCCCATGTCCTCCCCACCATTCCTATGTTCCTCTAGAACATAACATTGGAGACATTTTTTTAGATGGTATTTAGATACCTTTACAACATTGTGCCCAAATGTACTAAGAGGATGATTAGAAGAGCACAGATTAAGCCCTTTCAGTATCTTAGTGCGCGTTACAGTTGTTGTGCAGTTCAGGAACGACCAGCTAGAAAAAGTCTGCTGAAGTCTTACAGCTATGCCAGGAAAGACAGAATGGCATGATAACTGAAAGGATTTCTTTTCTCATTACATCAGAATACATGTTATGATTACATTAGATACAGTAGAAAATTAAATAATTTTATTCTAGTTATTTTTTCTGGGGAGGGCTCTACTTCCCTAGAAACATATATAATTACTTTCCACCTTTGAGGCTCATCTATTGGGTTAAATCCCAAACACTTTTCTCTGCTTTATTTAGCTAGTTCCCTGCTAGGACACTTCCACAATTAAACCTTCCTTTTGAGCATTCTTCCACTTAACAGGACCAACTCCAGCAGCCTAACATACATAGACACTCACTGAGATCCTTTCAAAAATGCAGTTGATATTGACTGAAGTGATATTCCCCTTCTTAGAGGTAATTTTAACATCCAGAAAAAAGTCATCAAGAGGATTTCTTTGATTTCAACAAGAAACAGTCCAGCTCCTTGCCAAGCTGAGAAAACAGGGTGGAGAAGACAAGGACTGGATATTTGGATTTGTAAGGACACCCTTTCTACTTTTACCTCAAAGCTCATAGAAACTTTTCAAAGAATAAAAGAAGGCCCTGAACTTTCATAAGAGAGAGGCACATGTTTGTGTTTATTGACTATGATATTTATTCTTATATGTAAAGGCTGAAATATTCAGCTGGGGTCTCGAGCAAAAGCTGTAGGGGGGAGGGGGAGAATGTTCAACTGCAGAGGCCTCCAGAAGCATGTCATGGTTACGAGGAACTGCCTCCACAGCAGTTCACAGCAGCTGGGTGCTGAAAAGCTGTTTCTTGAAAAACTGTCTCAGACCATGTTCAGAAAGCACCGGAATGTAATAAATGCTTCTATTGATTTTGCATTATTAAATCCTGAAAAATAACCCAGCTTTGCATGATATCTAATTTACTAGATTTAGTGCGTTAATAATTCTGTCCCTATGACCCAAATAAAAACCACAGTGATTCCTCACTCTGCAATTAGTTGTCTGCAGAGGAATTAATTTTTTCAGACTATGTAAATTCTTCAAGAATGTTAAAAAGTACGGGTTTTAAACTGTTAAACTGTGTCACTATTCCACTGATATGAACTGTTAGTCTCTCAGAGACTACTATACTAGGGTCCTAACAAAAAGTGGGTAGGAGGCAGAGGAATCTTAATGATGGTGAGGTTTGGATCAGGGCTGTAGTGGTCCATAGAGGAGATAGGTCTTAATGATGCATATTGAAACTGGAAGATCGATGTGCATTTCGGAAACTGATGACTAAGTGAGCACTGCATAACATGCATTTGCACATTTGGCAGCCATATTAAATACAATAAAATCTAAAACTTCTAGATTGTATTCAGCATATCTCTGCAGCACATATTTGTCAGAACTGAAGATGACAGTCACACACTCTGTCCTCAAGGCAGCAATGTGACTTTCTCTCCTGTACTGTATCTCTGTTTGGAGGCATACTGTTATGCCTATATAAATAATATAATTATTATATATTTAATTTGCAATTTAAATCTGTTGGCTTTTCCTGCAAAATAATCTAGCTTACATTCAAGTGATTAGTAATCTAGAATAACATAAAATAAATATTATAAGGAATTAATGCCTTCTATTGAATCCAATGTTCAGAAACTATATCCTCATGCATTTTAACCTAAAATGTCTTTTAAGAGAATATATTTAAATTTTATGTCTGAAAAACAGTTGTTGTTGTTTTTTTCTGTCACAAGTACAGTAAAATAACTTTTTGAACAGAAGAGAACCAAGTTATTTCAATGACTGCTCAATTCTTTCTTTTTGTCATGCTTCACTACTGACCTCTAATGAGCAGAAAGCATATTGCCTGAATTCCTTACTCCTTTATAAAAAAAGAAACGTGATATTAACACAAAATCTTTCTCACATGGGTTTATCCTTTCAGAATAAGTAGCAACACCTTCAAGAGCTGTTGGGTTAGGCTCCTGTGGTTTTTTTCTTAAGAAGCTGTTTTCCAGGGGAACACACAATACAAATGGTATTTTTTTAACCACTACAAGCTAGTAAGATTTCAAAGGTACTAGCAGACTAAAGCCAAATCTGCAAACAAAGGACATGACACTCAAAATTTGGAGTGCTCCTAAAATCAGACCTGAATATTTGTCAGAAGCAGCTTTGCAGGATATTGCAAAAATAGCACACCACTGAAATAGTCTCACATATCTCTCCCTCGGTATGTGCTTGACTAGCCAGGAATTTTGTTCCTAAGAAAAACTGTATATGGTATCAAGCACATGACGTTGAAAATCAAATTACATAGATTTCAGATGATTCACATATTTCCTGTTTATTTTAACTTAACATAAATTTTATTAATGTTTTAGCTGTTTGTCCCTCATTCTAGTTCATAATAGAGTTGTTGTTGTATAATTTGACAGTCTTGTAAAAATGTCTAGGTTAACAGCTCTGACAATTACAGCCCTTCCATCTTCAAACAGTCTATTAAGGTTATCATACTTTTTCACTATGCAACTATCTTCACATGATACTGAAAGAACCTTCATTCAAGGGTAAGAATAAAGCACAAATGTTCCCATGTCGCAAACAACTTCAAATACCCAGTGACTGACAATGTTGTCTAATTGTGGGAATTTCTCAAGGACTCTCACATCCTTTCATCTAGGGTGCCAGGAGAATTCCACTAGCTCTAGTCCTTTGCAGAGTCAGCTCAATACAAAATTTCTGTTTCTAGTGACCAAGGAATTTAATCCTCAGAAAAAATAAAGTATACCTGAAAACTGAGATAAGGTATTTCCTAAATTGCTGTCTTCATCTGTAACAATAGCAACATTCACAGGATTAATTAAAGAAAATTAAAAACAACACCACAAAACCCCCCAATCAAAATAATAATAATAATAATAATAATAAAAACCACAACCCCCAAAATGACACAAAAAAAGCCAACCAAACAAACAAAAATAGAGAAAGTTTGAACGGTTTCAGCTGCCATCAAAAAAAACCAAAGGAGGACACAGTATTTCCAAAAATAGACTGGTAATAATTAGTAAGAAAAGAAGCTGTTTTTCAGATAAGACAGGGAAACACCAGCACAAGTGAATAACAGGGTTCAGTTAAGTGATTTAAACTTCAAAAAAAATTACTGTGAAATGAGGGTAAAGTGGTATCCCCTCCCAGAGGGCTGAAGCCACAGTCCCTTTGGTTCAGCAACCCACAGCGAGCTTGACCAAAACCAGATGCTGTGTTAAGGGCTTTTTTGCAATAGCTAGGACAGAGCAGCTCTGCATGTCCTTTTTTGAAGTAACCAAACTCTGAACTGGAGAATGTATAAGTATTCTGCAGTATTATTCCAGAATTGCTATTAAGTCTTCATTTCACTATGTCACTGCATAGTAATTTCATTCTGTGGAGGAGTCCATAGGCAGTTTGAAACTCATGCATAGGACTGAGGATGGGTAAAAGTCACAGAAACATCAGAATGTTACTTATACCACTGGGAAAAAGGATAGACAACACTACAAAAAGACATGTATGAATAAGGTCTCTGCCCACACAGCACTGAGGACAGACACTGAAGAAGACTAGAGCCCTCTATTCACTTGCTGCTGCCTGTTTAGAAGAGGTAGGAAAACCTGGGTGGAGATTTTAATCAGAACCATCACTGAAATTAGTGCCTTCCAAGTAATGCTGCAGTGTTGAACTACATTACTGTACCAGTACACTTCTATTGCATGGTGTTACAGTCTGTACTTTAACAGCAAGGCATCACCTAATAATTAGGATACAAAGAGGATAATAATTTCTAACATATATATGAAAATAACAAAAAATAATTCTTCCCTTACTACAAATAACATCTCTGTCTGGAGAAAAATAAAACTTGCGTTACAGTGTTTTGACATTTTTCTGAACAGATTGTGAAAAACAAAACAGTTAATTCCCCCCCTTTTTTGGAGCCTGTTTAATAGCAATGCATTTTTATGCATTTCTCCACAGCTCCACATTTTGCCAGCAGCCAACGTGAATATTTATGTTAACCAATCATAAAGGCTTTCATAATCAATAGATCAAAAAGCTCTTGATCCACAGTCTTGAGAAAGATACTTTTGTTTTCCAAAATAAACAACAGTTCAACTTAGTCTTATTATTAAAAATGTAAGCAGTGCTATGTAGGTGTCCTAAAATGTAAATACACATTCAGCTAGAATAAATAGGACTTAATTGTTGCCACAGAGTCAAAAGACAGGCTAATTTACTGGGAAGTGACTCAGTGAGATGCTTGTGTGTAGATGAGATGTTAAAATTCTTTGGAGGGAAGAAATAAAAGTGATAGATTAAACACTGTTTTGTATTACATATAGATTTTTATTGCAGGATGATGGGTAATGCACCTGTCAATGCAAACACAACTTCTGGATTGCAATGTCTGCCCCATGAAGAATACAAGAGGTCTGCGGAAGCTCTTAGTTACATACCTCAGTTCAAACTGCCTCATGTTATTAGTTCCGGGAACTGCAACCGCTAATCACATAAAGGAGAATTTCACCCCAGGACAAAGTTATAGGGTGCAACAGTGTCAAAAGTCTCCTATATAGTGGGGTAGTATATCAGTCCCTAGAGAGGCTTTTGTGAAGCTCCTCTTCTGCCAGCCTGTAATAGAAACAAGTCAGTTTCCATTTCTAAGGTATGAAATCTGGATTTTTGGTTCATGCTTTTCCATTTAGTAGTCCTTAGTACAAATCCCAAAACACTGACAAAAAGGACTGCCATTAAACAAAACATAAATAAATCTGGAAACACTACTTCAGGAAAGGAGGTAGGTTAATGTTTAATAAAGAGCAGTGACAGAACATTCTTAAGATCAAATGAAAACGTAAGAAATTGTCTTAACTTGGAGAGTCAAAAGCTATCAGGTAAACTGACAAGTACCTTTCTCCCTGTTGCCAGTCCATGGACACAAGCAGCTCCACTCATCATCATCTCAGATATAACCTTCTGCCTTCTGACAAGAGTTGTTTTCTGACCTTTGAGTGTAATCAGCCCAGATCACCAAAGTCAGGCAAAATGAATTCAAACCTCTTCCTTTTTTTCTAAGCTCCAGGAAGTCCAAGAACATTTTCCATGTTTCTTGAAAGAACTATAGAGACAATACTTAAGTAGAAAACTGAACATATCAGCATAACATCTTTAGCAGCAACAGAAGTCCTCAGAAATCTGCTGTGGGCCAAGTTGTGCACACCAGGACTTGGGCATCTGAGCGTTGGCCTTCTGAGCCCCAGACAGCAGACAATTTGGCCACTCCTAGTAAAGAAGCCATTGTCAAAATCTGAACTGAAGTCTAGTACAACATCACTTGCCTCATAACAACTTCTTTTCTTGCAAAAGCATTACTAACAGCCACAACTGGAAAGAAGAAAAAGCATATCTAACACAAATGTTCAGTATGTTATAATTTATTTATCTAATTATTTTATTTTTGTCTTCTTTAGTGTTGATATATTCTTGACAGATGAGTTACACAAACATTGATTTAAAAAAATTCATTTCTCTCATCAGATTGCATTTATCCAATTACCCACTAAAGCAGTTTGTAATGTGAATGCACATTTCTGACATGGCATTTCAAAGCAATGAACTGGAAAATGACACCTTGCCAAAATGGCACAATGACCTATCTGATACTAGAGTTGAAAGACCTCAAAAAAACAACCTACCCAAAAGCCAAACCAACCCTCAAACTAACCTCAGAAGTTTAAACCAGCTTTTGCCACTGTTTCCAAATCTAGTAAGGTGCCTTCAACTCAGCTTTCCCTAGAACAAAGTACTTTTATTCTTTACTGAATGCCGGTAAATTACAAGCCTCAAGAACATCCCACGAATTGTCCAAAATGTTTCTAGAGGAAGTCTAAAGAGCAGAACTCTGAGATGCATTCAAAGCCTACTGAAAACAACTTCCCAAATCATGCTATGCTGATGACTGCAGACAGACCTCAACAGGTCCTGACTGTGCTGAACATTGTGTGGGGCCAGCACGCCACACAGAAATCCAAGAATGATGAGTCAGATCCAGGCCATGAAGCAAAAAAGCTGCATTAGTGCAGCTCTGTGCCCCAGTTATTGTGCAGCAGCAGGAGTCAGAGCTCATTAGCTCAGGAACTGTGCTAAGCTCATTTATACACATGCTGTCTGTGCATGCTGAATAGTATTTGTGAAGCTACTAGGTCAGACTGCATCTCTGCACTTCACACAGCTTCTCACTAAGCAGATGTGCCCTCTGATACCAGCCAAGGTCTGAGGAAGTGCAAAATTATGCTCCAATCTAAACATCACATAGTTTTATGTCAGAAAAGAACCTAACCTTGCATCCCTGTGCATACAACAGCCCCATGTAAAACATTTCTACTAATACAAAACGTGACTACCACAGTAGTATATTTTTCACGTTTTTTTGGACAGTATAGGTAGTCAAAATAGTCTCTCAAAAAAGACTATTAGTCTCTCAAGAAGACATTTTCAATACAGTGGCTATGTGTGCAGGGATATGGTCAGGTATTACTGTACAGATCTTCTGTATCTATTACAGATTTTTCACATTCCCTTGTGAGATCTGAATTCGTATCTGTTATATTTTGACACAAAACCAGAGATCTTTCTTCAGTGCTTAGTTACACTGACAGTCAGCTAGGAATTGTTCTCCTTGTTCAACAGTCTTCTGAGTATTGCCTATAAGCTGTTCTCATAGGTCTGAGCAGACCCAAATCTCCGTGTTGCTACAATAACTGTCTTCCCAGAGTTGCTCTTTGTTTATACAGGTGATATGGTCATGCAACACAAGTCTAGCCTATCCCACTCCTATTGGGATTGCATGCTCTTTGTAACGTTGTTGTGTCACATCTTACACAACAATCTGCTCTGTACCTTCAAGGGGAAGAAACACAAGATATACCAGAAGCTCAGTGAAAGTCTGTGCCCTTCATGATCAAGGTACTCCAATCCCTATGCAAGAGAGATCAAAAAACTTTTTCCCAGACATTTCTTCATCTATCTCAGTCACACAACAGCTATTAAAAAATACAAGCAAGATACATAGATTAACAAAAGATATATAAATATCGTTCATACAAGCTCTAGAACAATAAAGATGAAATGCAATCTGCTAGAGGTTCTCTTTTTGAAGTAAAAAGACTGGAGTCCCCACTTCCCTCTCAGAATTGTGCTTCTGGATTTGAGATGCTAAACCACCTCCCTGTTCACCTTATCTGTACACACAAATCCTGAGAACCTTTGTGAGCATGGACCAAAACATTTGCCTGACAAGCACCTGTGACTTTAATCACTCAGTCGCTCCAGTGACTTTATCAAAGTTGTAGGTGAACCATGTTGTTGTAGGCAGCGTCATCTGAAGTGCCTTGAGCAGCCAGGCTTTCATCTAAAAGCAGTACAGCCACACCTTCACTATCCACACCTACCAGTTTGGCTCAGCTAGACGATCTCTGTATTCCCTGGCCATTGATATTTTCTCCTTTCCCAATCATACCTTGCATTACAGTTTGCTAGGATAGCTTGTCTATGAATCACATTTACTATGTTTCTGCCTTATCCAGCTCCCGGCAAATGGAAAGCTGGTAGTACTTAAGAAAAAGAGGAGTGAGAAAAGAAGACAGACAATCATATTTTTATTAAATGTGCAGATTTATGAGCCATGCACTCAATAAAAGGAGCAAAATCTACTGTGTAACAGCAGTATGGTCATAACAGCATTCCTAATGCTACCCGGTTTACTGAGCTACAATTTAGCCACAAAAGGATTGTGCCCATGGGTCCACTGACTTACTATCCCAAGTTGGCTCTTTTTTCACATCTGTTTCAGTCCAGCTACATAGGTATCACACAGTTCTGCTCCAGTGTGCTCTGATGTGATTAATTTCTGTGAAGTGAACTCTGCCATTACTGCCTGGTTTGTGGTGTTCAGGTTTGTACTACCTGTTCAGGTAAGGGAAAGCACTGACTGCACTTCAGCACATCTATACTTCAGCCCACACCTTCTGCAAATCAGCCAAATCAGTGTTAACATCAGGCAACTACAACTCATTGCTGAGCCTAACAACTGAAGTCCTTTTTGTGCTGCAATGGCCACCACTGGTTCACTCTGGCCCCATGCCAGTCCAAGCCTAAAGGATCCCATGGACCAAAACATCCTTTAGACCCATGTACCACAGTTTCTGTCCTGCAGATGAAGTATTCAGAACAAGAATGCTAGACTGAACTGCTGCCATCGTGTTGCTCTTGTTTATTCAGAGAGGCTTTCATGGTGTCTTGGATAGAACTCCATATACTTCCCTCAAAAGGACAGAAAAATTTTGGTTGGAAGGGAACTTTCGAGGTCATCCTGTCAAACTTAGTTACCATTCTCAATTCACAACTTGCTGTCAGTTAAGTTAGAATGACTCTCTAGCCCTAAAACAAAGCACACAATTGGTTATTTGTCCTGTCATTTGTACAAAATATTAACCTATCCAGAACATCTAAAGCAGAAGGTGTGGAAATAGGAACGAATAACACAACCATTTATGAAATTATGTTAGATACAGTAGGTTGTTCCCCTTTGCCTTTGGTGCCAAACAGCTAATATTCCCTCCCAGCTCTGATGTCACTGTCTAACAGGGTTAAACACGTTAATATACAAGCCTACTGAAAACATTTAGAATTGTTCTGGTTACTTCAGTTTTTAAAAAAGTCAATGCTCAATGAGAGCAAAGACCAAAAATAAAGCCAGTGGAATATCAAGATTTTTCTACAGTAAAAAATAATTAACAGTAGAATTATTCTATTTGAGGGAAAAAAATAAATAAATTATACTTTCAGGAAAAAAAAAATAATAAAAAAATGAGGTTCATGATGAAAACAGACTCGCTCAAGGGGCTGTATTAGTTGGCAACTCCAGAACAGTCAATTGCTGAGCCAGCTTAAAGTAATATGAGCTACTCCAGGGTCACATGTCAGGGCATAACCTGATCACCTAGAAAGATTAGAAAGGAACGTTCCTCACATGTGTAGTCCTGAGCAGCTGGCTCTGTGTATCAAGGATCTTGATGCTTGCTTTTTAACCTTTTCATTGAGTAGTTAATCAGCACTTCTAAATTAGGTATACAACAGAACTGACTATTTATACCAAATCCTTTTTCCTTATTTTTTTTTACCTTTATAGGCTTCTTTCTCAAACAATAACAGCCCTATTATATACCTCAAAATGTAGATGCGTTCCAAGGTAATTTCATTTACATTAAATGTTTTACTGTTTACACCAGACTCTGTAACTAAGCACGTAAATAGCTTTACACTCAAGCAAATAAGCTCAGTTTCATGAAGTTACTCAAATATATATATAAAAAAATAAAGACTTTCTTTACTATAACTTGTGTGTATATACTTCTTACGTAATTTAATTGGATTTTACTTACTAGGTAACATGATTTAAAAACAATCCTTTAATGCTACAGGTATTACTGATGTTCTTTTAAAAGCTACTTGTAATAGATGGAGAAGATAATACACCTCAGACCAAATCAGAAAACTCAGTAACAACATAACATAAGCAGACCCTCCTACACTCCATAGCTTTCATATTTTCATTGGCAACCCTCCCTAAAAAGCCAGCTACTCACAATCATGGGGCTAAGCAGAAGGGCCAGCTTTGTAATCAGCCCAGGGTGCTCCTATATTTTACAGATCTTGGTAGGGAAAAGACAAAAGGAAGGTACTTCACCTGCCACTTTCCCTTCTTATCCTAATAATGCCATAAGTCAAGTTCCTCCTTTAAGAGTGCATGCTAGCATGGGATAGGAAACATTCCCAGAGATACCTTGGGATATGTATTTTTCTGTAGGCCAAAATGAATTCTTTATCATCAATTTAAAAATTGTGAAGATCTATGAGAAAATGTTTTTCAATAGTCTGTTCATAGAAAATGTTTAATACACAAAAATATATATACACATACATACTCACACACAAAATTACCACATACAAACACATACATTAGGATTACATACACAGAATGACAGAATAGTCCTGGTTGGAAAGGACCTCTGAGATCACTGAGTCCAACCAAAAGAAACAAACAAACAAAAACCAAACAACAAAGCAAACAAAAAACCACACACCATAAAACTCCACAACACCACAAAAAAAAAAACCCAAACAACCCACAAAACAAACCTACAATCTCAGCCACTAGAGCATGCCCTGAAGTTTCTCATCTATGTTTCTTGAATATATTCAAGGATGGTGACTGATTTCAGCCTAATCTATTATATACTGTACAAAATCAAAGATGGTATTTATATGCTACTCTTTGAATTATGTGAACAAAATAGCTATGAATAGCTAGAGAAAGAAATACTTTTTAAGACTGTCCTCTAAACAATGTTCTGCACTACTGACAACAAAGTGGTTGTGTCAGTGAAAGGTTTTCCTTCTTTTCCTTTTTCCTCAATAGAGTATTTTAAATCAAATTACACAGAGGACTTGAAATAAACAAACACATGTCCTGTTTTTGCAAGAGAAAGTAACCACAACTGATAGGTGAATCAATTTTGGTAGTGAAGAAGATGACACTTACAGCCAAGGAAACATTAAAATAAGAAAGAGCAGATTCCTCCAAACAGGTATAGTGCAGCTCTTACTACAGCACTAAAAAACACTGGAAATGCAGTGTTCCTTATTAGTAACACTGGTTCTACAAAGGCAAGCTCACATCCACTTAAGAGAAAAAGGTTACTGATATAGTTTAAGCATATCAGCTTTTTTGACAATTAATCTGTGCCAGCTCCGTGTCAACCAAGTAGATTAACTGTATCAGCAAGCTTTTTTCTTATTTAGCAGAAGAGTAGCTGTATTCTCTAGTAAAAGAAAATACTGATAAAATTAAGGCAAGAGGGCAGAGGAGGACTAAAGCAAGACCACAGAGTGGGCTGCATTGAAAGAAGATGTGAAGGTGGCAGTGGAGAAACTCAAATCCAAAATGCTGGGAATCATTAAGCATTTCACCACTGAAAGCAAAGTTTGCTATGTCTTAAGAGACCCCTCCATCACCGCATGATGCTGAGATGAAGCAAAGACAAAAGTGATCAGATCCCTCTGAAGAAAGACACTCCAAGCATCCAATTCTGTGTTGTTTTTCCCCATGGGACAAGAATGGAATGGTCTTCCAGGTGAAGATGCAAGCATCATTTCCCCTCTCTCAGAAATAAAACTTATGATCATTACCTGACAGAGACCAAGAACCTAAACCTTTCCTGATGAGATCCTTCAGCCCATTTCTGTCACTGCATTACAGTCATGCTTCTGTCCTCATGTATTCTCCATTAATCCAAGTGCAAATGAAAGCCTTCTATGAAGAGAAATAGCCTTAGCTAGTCTATACTTTGGTACTACAAGTGGAGGACCTACATAAAGAGGAAGTGAAAACAAGGACTCAACTCTGCTTGTGGGGCTAACCCACCACAGCTAGGCTGTTCTAATTTGTGATATGAAACTATGAGAAACACCATCAACTTCTGGAATAGGCAGACAAATACCCATCTTACCTTTTTGTCATAGCAATCTTTCCAGCAAGGTCACTGATAGGCCTGGTAGGTCTATTTGTCTAATGGAACATTAAATGATAATTAATAGTTTTGTGTGGAGTAACTAAACACAGTGCCATCGATCTAAGTTTCTCCCCAGCTTCACTGCATGTGAACTTGTCAGATGCCACTTCTTTGGCTCATGAACATACCATGTTTGCTGGCATCAGAATAATCTTGGGCATGAGTATATTCTACTTCATTTCTTAGTTCTTACCACCTGTTCTCCCCATGCAGAGCATAACTCCTCTTGGAGTTAGGAACTTTCTGCTCTCTTGTATTTCTCTGGTAACTTTCACATGATGCCCACATTCCAACTTACCCTTAGACTTTGTAAAAATGTAATTAAGAACAATTAAATCCATTTAGTAATACATATTCGGGATTGATATGGGTTGGAGCACATAAATTTTTGCTTGGATCCTGTTCACCTGCCTAAAGGTATAAAATTCCCTTAGTCTACTCTTACTGCCTTTCTTTGCCTATTTATTCCCTGCATCTCCATCCTTCTTCACTTCATCCCAAAGTCCATTAATAAAACATTTTGTTCCAAAAGGTTTACACACTGTTTTTCTAAATTCACATTCACGCTATTTTAGTAGCCAGTCATGAGTAAAGCAAACATGTTCTTGAAATAAGATACCTTCTTTTCAACATTAAGCTTAACACTTGACTAGTTCAGTTAATTTGTTGTGATAGGTATTGTAGGTTCATATTACCATCTTCGTGTACATCTGCATTTAAGTCTCACACTACAGTGTAACTGGATCTTCACAACATCACCTTCTACCTGCTGACAACAGATATTGGCACAATTTGTAAACAAGCTTATTACAAAGAAATTAATGGCCTGATAAAATCAGAAATACAAATAATTACTTCACAAGTGGGGGTCAGTGGAAATTTTACCACTAACAAAAAACTTCGAGTTTGCATTAGAAAAACACATAGTAAGAACTTGGAGGAAAAAGCATCAGAATTTTAAGTCCTTACACTAAAGGAACATTTAACAGTAATTTTTAATTAATCTCCACAGTAGAGTACATTCCAAAACAGCTAACAGAATTTGAAGGCTACAAACCTATGGCCAGAGACTTTACAGAAGTAAATCAGTAAGGTTTTAGTGAAAGTTAAAGTTGGTATGATCCAGGTCTCTGTGCCACTCGATACTATCTTGGAAATTACAGAAACCATGTTCATGAACTGCATGTAGGAAGCAGAGAAGCAACAACACAGGCCAGAGGTTTATCTTGGATGTTAGGAAGAATTTATTCACCAAAAGGGTTACCACCAGGCATTGGAACAGACTACCCAAGCACCATCCCTGAGGTATTTAAGAGTCACATAGACATAGTTCTTAGGGATACGGTTTAGTTAAGGACTTGTCAGCGTTAGGCTGGACTCTTGTGATCTTAAAGGTCTTTTCCAACCAAGGTAATTTTGTGATATTGCAGTAACATGTAAGAACAACAGGAATCATACAATCACAATAAAATATGAGAGTTCCCTCCCTTCAAGGAACTCACACTGTAAGCCAGTATAGAGGACCACAGACAGATGGTCACAGAGTACTAGGAAACAGTACCATCCTATTAATTACAGTGCACCAGTCCTTACCATGGGCTAGGGTGTTTTTTGTGGGCAAAAGAGTTTTAAGGCAGAATATGAAGAAGAAAGAGCGTGGAAGAAAGTATATCAGTGCTATTACACAATTTAACATCTGGTCAAATGAAGCCAACATTTTAACTGATGAGAAAAAACAACTTTAATCCTGATACCAAAAGTCAAATGTCATACAAGTAAGAGGGATCTGTCAGCTTGTGGATCTGGGACCCACACATGCTCTGAATGCCAGTTTTCAATTCTTGACTATATAATACATAGAACTTGGCACCCTGCCTCCTTTCCATGCAAAGCAAGGGAAGTGATGTTGAAAGCCTTTGAAAACGACGTAACTTCAGTCTGTGTAATGTTCATAGATCCTGCCTGAAGGGCTTTTATTTTTTTATTTTTTTTTAACTTGCTGTTTTAAATGTCAGTCTTCCTGGATTTAGTCTTAAACTTGATCTGCTTGACTAAGCAGATGAAAAAAGCAGCACTCAAGACAACTCATTTTCCATGTTTATGAAACAGAAAACTTTTCATCAGGATGACGGCACAGTTCAACTGCAACGCAAACTCTCTCCTCATTATCTACAGAATACACTATCAGGACGACCACACCCACAGAATACTCAAATTGTAAGATGAATTATTAATATTTGCTCCCCAGAGGAAGGCATTTCCTTATACCTGCCAGATGGAACGGACAGGTGGCAACTCAACCTTCTGCAAACAGGCTCTTAACAAACACACGCATTCCAGCTTGCTGATCCCCACCCATAATATTTTCAATATTTACATATTTAATCATAGCAAATATTAATTACATGCATTTAGTCAAAGATGGTGCTTCCAGTTTGTCTGCAAATTTCAGAGGAGGCAATAAATGTCCTCTCTGGAAATACTATTACAGAAAATAACATACAAATAAAGCACTTATTTTTTTAATTTATTTTTTCTCTTCCTCTCCACAGAAAAGGTCCCTGCTCTGCCTGCTTTGGCTGTGCCTCATCAACCAAAAGAAATCACATATTTCTGTGTCACATTATTATTATTTTGATTACCAAATACGTATCCTCATTCTCTCACTGATGGGAGTCCATATTGATAATAGAGTAAATGTATATATTGCTGCACTGAATGTTCAGTACAGTACAAGTGATTTTTTTGTTAGGCTGCACCTGAACAAGAGTTTGCATGCCTAGCCACTTAAAATAAATGAAACAATTGTTATTTTAATTTGAAGTGTGGCAAGAAATTGGGATTTGCTCAAGCAATGAGGTACAAATCTTATCAGTCTAGTATAATTTTTAACAATTTTAATAGAAACTTGTGAAACTATTACAGTGAAATACACAGAATTAAAAAGCAAAGAAATAACAAAGAACCCCCAAAACAACCCCAAGCATAACAAACAAAACAAGAACAAGCCACAAAAACCCCTCAAAAAGTCCAAACAAACCTAACAGTGTTTGAAGTGTTCTGCTCCAGAAGGTGGGAAACACACACCTGTGGGAAATCAAAGCAGAGCTAATGGAAGCATACAGCTGGCAAAAAAAACACTGCAGAACATTTTAACAATTCACAGCCTAAAACAGAATTATGCAGATACACTATTTACAGTTATGGTCAAAAAACTAACCAGACAGAAAACATGCAGGAGAATACTCATAATCTATTTCTGGATTACTGTGTCCCATTCTGAAATCCTCAACACTAGAGGACAAAGAGCTCTTGGAGCAATTCCAGAGAATGGCCAGGAAGATGATCAGAGGGCTGGAGCACCTCCCCTACGAAGACAGGCTGAGAGAGCTGGGGTTATTCAGCTTGGCGAGGAGAAAGCTCTGGGGAGGCCTCATAGCGGCCTTCCAGTACCTGAAGGGGCCTGCAGGAAAGCTGGGGAGGGGCTTTTTACCAGGGTGTGTGGTGATAGGGTAAGGGATAATGGTTTTTAGCTGAAAGAGGGAAGATTTAAGTTAGATATTAGGAAGAAATTCTTTAGTGTAAGGATGGTGAGACACTGGAACAGGTTGACCAGGGAGGTTGTGGATGCCCCCTCCCTGGAAGTGTTCAAGGCCAGGTTGGATGGGGCTTGGAGCAACTTGGTCTAGTGGAAGGTGTCCCTGCCCATGCAGGGGGTTGGAACTACATGATCTTTAGGGTCCTTTTCAACCCAAACAATTCTATTATTCTATGATTCTATCTCAAATGACTAATGAAATACAGTAATACTCCACTCAGATCTGTACATGTCTTACTCATTTCATCAAGCTCCAAAGATTAATGAATAAAACACAGAATATTTTAATTATCTGATCAATTCTGGTTTACTGAAATAAGTAATTTTGAAGAGAATACTGCTCATTTTACTTGCTGCCCTGCCTCTGTATTACAGCCAGACAGAAACTAGCACCATGGAATTCCCAAGCAAGTGCTCTGTTCTGAAAAGGCCTCCTGCAGGGAAAGCTCTAGCACTTACAGAGTTCTTTTGTTTGCTTTGTTTTGTGGGTTTTTTTTAAACAATGCTAGCTATTCTTTACCTATTTCCTGTGGATACATACCTTCAGCTTTTAAATTATTTTAAATACAGCTAAGTGAAGCTTCTCCATTTTATTTCTGGAATGACTGAGTATGTAAAAGCCTCTGAAGGCTGCAGTACATTTCATATGTTAAATAAACTTGAGTGGAATTTATTTTTAACGGAAGATACAAAGTTCATTAGAGAGGATTCAGTTCTTTACTTTGCCAACAGGATGACTAATAAGCAAGTATGTGCTGGCCAACCATGCCAGAACACGGCAACCTTACAGCTCTGCACTAAGCAGACACTAACCACACGTTATCTAAACACCCCACTGGGATGATCACAACACTCAGTGGAAGATGGGAGGCTACTGAAGCCAAGGTGGAAGACAGTTTTGGGAAACAAAGGAAGCAAGTCTGCAGGAATTTAGGCATTGCATATTCTGCTTCTCCTTGGAAAATTTATTTTCTAACGTGCAAAATTCACAACAATATTATATTAGAAAGGTAAAGCGAGGCTAGTTCAGACACTGCATCTAGGATAAGCAGCTGTGGGTGGTGGCTGATTCAGTAAGAATATTCCAGATTGATTCTGGAAAGCTGCTAAGTCCCTTACAAGTATGTTCTATCAGGACAATCTAGTAAGTGCATTCTCCCCAGTGGGGACTGCTATTTCTCTTCATATCTGCACATTCTCCAAGTTTAAGAGCATCTTAATTGTGAACAATACAAGTCTTCCTTTTTTAAACAAATAAAACTTGAACTTGTGATCAGCGATTTTTGCGACCCAGAGAGTGCATTTAGTATTGCTACTTTTGCTGCAGCCTGTACATCAGTTTTACTAAATGCATTCATAGGCTAGAGACCATTTTGATGCTTTCTCACATTTTTGGTTAAAAAATTAAGTCTCTGGAAAAGAGCAGGCAATACACTGGCACAAAGTACCTTCTTCTTATCTCTCAGTAGCAGGTATGATGGCAAATGCTGGGATCGGCTCCTCCTCTTGCTGCCATTATAATGAGGATATTCTTTTTCTCACAGAGAATTGAAATAATACTGATCCTGGTCTGTGGTAGTCTGTATTTTGCATATTTGAGCTCCATCCATTCAATTCATCTGGAAGGTATGACCTCCAGTTTAAAGATCTCTCTGCTAGTTTCTGATTGTCCTTCTAAGAAAACGCACTAGAAGTAACAGTTGCGGGTGCACAAATAAATGTTTGCTCTTTTCTTCTGAGCCTCTCATGCTGTAGGAGACAAATTTACACATTCCTGTGCTGATGCATAGTGACATGACAAAAGGCCTCATTTAATTATAAATAATCTTCACAGTTTATGCAAAATATAATAACCAGATGTAAAATCTTGCTCCGAGATGTTCACTTCATTTTCAGTTGTAATTACACTCACAGAGATCAATTTAGTGGAATCAGACCTGGCAAAACCTGCAGTAACACCTGCAGCAGAACCCAAGCAATGCTGTAACAAATGCCAGACTACCAGGCCATACTACTGAGAGCAAGGCCAAGTACTATTTGAGTCACTCATTGGGGAGGTTGATACAAACCAGCTGAGAGCAAGAGAACAAGCTTTTGACCTAGACTTCATTTTACCTCAGTAATTTTAGACCAAACCTCACTTCAACTTTAGCTTTGCTGAACTAGACATGTTTCACCAGGTTCAAGTTCTTTGTGTCTCTTAGATTCTGGATATTTACATCCTTCCAAAGTGCTCTCCAAAAAATGACTGCTTTCCATTTGTCACTATCACCAATTATTCAGTTTATATAAAAACACACAAATCTACTAACAGGTGTCTATTGACATAAAAGAACTGATAAAACACAGAAGCAAATAAATAAATTAGAATTCTCCCTCAAGAATAACCACTCAAATACACCTTTCTTTACTGGTGATTCAATTAGGTTGAAGTGGAACACTACCACAGACAACACAGTTGTTTAGGTTTGGATAACTGAGAGACTCTCCACCTTCTCTTTTCTCCTCCTCTTCTCAAAATACCTGATCTGCTTTTCCATAAATGGCTAGTAAATTTTGGCTGACAAATGCAAATAGCTGGATGTTGATTCTCTATACCGCCTTGTAATCCAGAATAATAAATCCAGAATAAACCAGAAGGCTGAACAGCAGTTCAAGAATCCAGAAGACAAACACTAAAACCCGTTCATTACCCTTTTTGCCCTAAATTTACTCAAGGTACATTTTTAAACACAGTCTGCTGTTGGAAATATCTTTCCCAACTGGCTAGCAAGATACTTAGTTCATTCACCATGCATGAAAATGTATCACCTGGACAAAAAAACCCCAACCTTTAAAATTCAAAATGCCAACGTTTTTATTGAAAATCTTGGACTATCTTATAGATTTTAACATAATATTTTTATTATATCCTGAGAATTCCTTATTTCTTTTCATTACAAAGCACTGCAATCATAAATAAAATTAATTTTCTACTCACGTTGGAGAATGGGCTTTACCTTATCAATCAACTGAAAATCATTTCTTTATGAGAAATGTATGTAATCTAATGGGCAGCTGTGATTCAGTTAGAATGATCAACATAAAAATATCACAGCTCAGGAGCACCAATAGTATAAGTTTAAGCCCTGTAAGCCTTCAATCATTCTTTATACATTTTTCATACAAGACATTGCATGGCCTATTAGCAGAAAATGGATGACTTTATGAAAAATTTGGATAAAAACAGTGAATGGAAATATATTTGTCAATAGAACACAAAACTTAAACTCAGAAAACCATACCATTAAATTAGGCACAGGTGAAAGGGGATTTAAAATGGCTTATTCAGCTATAGCATAGGAAGCAAAAAATATAGGGCTAAATTCATGGTTACTTTGAGTAGATGTCACTCATTCTTTCACATTAATAATGCCTCTTTTACTCAGCATCTGTTTTCTCTGCTACAGACAGGCCATACATTTGCAGTTCTTTTAGAAACCAGGAGACTGCAGACCAAATCCTCTTCCTGTGTAATTGTTTCATTGCTGTTTCTGCATATAACCTTGGACATGCTTCTTTCAGTCAAACTGCAGAGTCCCTGTGCTATTGAATGAATCAGGCCAGAAAAACAGCTTTGACTGCATTAATGCAAAGGTATTTATGGAAACAAAATGCACAATAAAAATGTGCATTTATTTCCCAAGCAGGGCTCATTAATTGGTGGCATTCCTCTAATACAATGATTTATAGTATGTATATAATTTAAGTCCAGTTTAGCTATAGTCTCAACAGGCAGTCAATCAGGACAGTTTGGAGTTGGGGTAAATACAATTCTTGCCAAAAGGCAAGATTTTTTACTGTCTGTGAAAGCCTGATCCAAGTGGAAAGACTCCAACTGACTGCTGCGGGCTCTGTCTCATATCTCTTGCCTTTATTAGGGAACTTCTGGTTTTATTCCTCCTGTTTTTTTCTGGCTTTTATTCTTTGCCTTGCAAACTTGCTCTTTTCTCATTGTTACATTCTTTTTCTGCCCTTTTTCTTTTCCTCCTACAAACAAAAACATCTATATTTTTCTTTTTGTGGATTACTGAATACCCTTACAATATACCAAACATGTAGCTTTTAAACAATTGAGGTAAAACATTTCCAAGCCCATGCACATTCACCTACCCACATTTTCTTTTTTCTCCTTTATCTTTCCCAAAATGACATTTTAAAAATTTCCTTCCATGTTCATTACATTTCAGATCTGAAGGGATCGTCCTATCATTTATTGCAACAGTCACTCTACGAAATTTAAACCAAATTAAGCATGATTTTTTTCTACAATAAGTCACCCCAAGCTGTTCCAAGTGGCACAACATGGATCACACAGGCTGTGCCTAAACAGTCTTCAAGTGATCCCAGTAGGAAAACCATGCCTGCTGCTTTCTGCTAAGTTTACCTGAAATTCTGCTTAGTATAAAACCACACAATGGATCAGATTTTAAGTACATGATCAGAGCTAACAGGCAGAAATATAAGAAAAATATTCTCTGATTGCTAAAAGACAGTAGCCCCTCTTACATAACATTTTTCTTCATTTTAGAGTTATCTGTGGACTTGGAGGAAAAAAGTCTTCCTGCTGCTATAGGAGATGAACAGAAATGTGTGAATAACAAGACCATGCAGAAGGCTAGTGATCAGCACAAAGATACAACACTGCTATGACCATTTGTGCCTCTGTGTGTACATTTTAATTCTGCAAGAGAGTGTTCTTGGACAGAAGGGTAGGTAGGTTCCTAATACACCAAGTACAAAATGCTGGCAGCTGTGTGCCAATGAAAACATAAGGAATTTTGCAGTCCATTTATAGTAAAAAATGTTGTGTAGAGTAAATCATTAGCGATATCCTTCTAAGTGTCACTGCTCACCCAGTTGCTTCAATGTTCTTAATAATTAAACTGCCACTTCTCAGAGCATAGCTTCAGGAAACTGTACACCACATTAACCACAGAAAGTTCTTGTCTTACTTCACAGTAATTACCACTCGCAAGACTGTAGTCACACAGGCATTTATTTCATACTAATTATTATATTTTCAGTAATCCCAATTACAGATCATCAAGTTTTCCTGCTTCCTCTGGACTATTTGTTCCTTCCATTGCACTTCATGATTTGCTGAAATGCTAATAATTCATTTTGTTGGCTTTTCTGTGATAAATGGTACATTGTCATGAGTACATCTGCTCCTCCCTAGCAGCTTCTGAACTTGTTCAGCAGTTTCAGTCTCACTCGATAAAAGGAGAACATCCCAAAACAAATATTTGCACATAATGTGAAAATAAGTCTTTGGTAGAGTGCCAAAACCAAATGAAAAGTTTGGATACTCAACTGTACTAGGTACCAATTAATTCATGAGAGATATCTAGAAGTAGGCTTCATTAGTTTTCATATCCACAAAACTAGCTGTTTTTACCTCTTCCGGCTAAAGTACCCACACTGCCACACTATTACACGACCAAACACTTAAATTCAAATCTCATTCAAAATTGCCGATTAATGCTGTTCAGTACATGATTACTTTTTGCTGGCTTCATTGCGCTACTCAGTTCAGAGTGCCAGCCTTTGTTTTGGGAAAAGCCTTCACTCTCCATACATCATTTGCAAAGGCTCTGATTTCGAAAGCTGTGTGTTTTCACCTGAAACACCGTACTTATGGTCAGGACTCAAAGGCGGGCTTCGTTTTTGTTGTTTTTTTTTTTTGTTTCACAGCTTCACTTTTACGCCAAACCGCTGTTTAAGTCTCAATCCAAATCACTGAGCACTGAGAAGCATTCGGGATTCCTGGGAAGAGGCTCATTTTGTCACAACCTATCCTGAGCGTTTTTAAAGCCTTTCAAAAGCTCGTTTGAGGATTAATCTATTGACGAAACGTCCTTCAGACTCTCTTGCCACGTCGGTTGAAAAGGCCCTCTCTGAGAGGCTTCCAGGAGCCGCCTCCCGTCATGCGGACGTTTCCCTGGATGCCTGATGAACGCTGAGCACGTCTCCGTAGAAACAACCAGCCCCGCTCACTCAGCCTTCCCTCCCCGCTCCTCCCGCCCGGGGCGGGCCCTTCAGCCCGCCGGGAGCCCACCCGGGTCTCGGGGCAGCAAACACCCCCC
>NW_009952893.1:1924317-1961141 GCF_000747805.2 Chaetura pelagica | reverse complement strand
CGAGGCCGCGGGGGCGCCCCGCGGCAGCTCCCCCCGTAAGGGCTGGGGGAGCAGCGGGTACCGAGGGGACGTGTGCTCGGATCTCCTCCAGAAGCCGCGGGCAGAGCCGGGATGCTCGCTGTCTGGCGCTAGTGAAGTCGGCGTTGTTCTCGTGTTCGAGCTCGGGTGTTGACCCACCTCCTCAGGCTGACCTGTTTAACAGCGCTGCTCTGAAGTCACTAAATCAGTTGCAGCGTCTAAGCTGGCGGTTCCTCTAAGTATGGAAGGAAGGAGGAATGCTCGTGGGAAAATGTAAGCAGAAGGTTTTTTGAGACAGCTACACCTGCTCTCCCCAGTCAAGAGCACCTTAGCAAATCTGACTCGATAAACTACCGAGTGTGGACAGTTTAGGTGGGGAAAAACTTTCTGTGCGGTAGCATTTTTAAGCACAGCAGGACATGCTTGGAAGAGGAGAAAAAGTATATACTTCTGGAGTCACAATGCAACCACGCAGGCTGCACTAGGGAGAGGAAATGCTCTTATCAGAGATTGGATGTTTGCTTTGTTTGCTTCTTTGGTTTTGGGCTTGACTTGCAGAGAGCTCCAGCGATGAAACATGGTGACCGCACTGAAATAGTATCTGTTGTTCATCTTTGAATGTAGCTATAGCATCGGGGAACAGTGTTAAGTAAAGGATGAACCGTCTAGGGTTAGTTTGCCTGGCACATGATGAATCAAGAGAAAAAGATTTCAAATATACTGAAGCATAGATGGTTTTAGATATATTACAATGTTCATAGAAGTGGGTTGTTTTGGGTTTTTTCTTTTCCTTTTAAAAAAATCCTTTTTTAATTGCTGGCCTATGCTATAGCATCTGTATTACACTTTTTGCTTGAACTGGAGGTGCAATATTGGATCACCATCCAATATGAAACATGCTAAATATAAATTTTCAATGTTAAAGCATTAAAAGCATGCATCCCCATTATAATTTAGCATACCAAATGTGGTTTGTGTTCATGTTTTAAACATAATTTTGAAGGTACATCAACATTTGAAAAATGAATTTATCTGGAAACTAAATCTAAGTAAGATAGTATTCCCTGGATTTTTATTTTCAGTTTGAATAAAACTTTTTGTCTCTTTGTATTAAAAGAGACCTGATTTGAGTAATTGCACTGGGAACTCTTTATTTACTGTTATCTAGGAAGGAGTGAAGCTATACGAGTAACGTGTTAGGTACCCTCCTAAGATGTAGTCTCTAAGATGTAATGTAGGCAAATGTTTTGTTATCTTAAGCAACTCCTAGTTAGAATCCCTTGGTCAACTGTAGAAATGACTGCATAAAGCTGATGCTGTTTTCATAGTTGCAGCTGCAGAAAGAAGCAATGGATGATTACTCCTGTGTGAATAAAAGAACAGCTAGAGGAGCGGAGTCTTCACAGCAGCCAGTAAAATTTCTACAGTTGAGGAATGTGAAGTCATAGAATGATAAGGGTTGGAAGGAACCCCTGGAGGTTGGAGTCCAACTCCCTTGCCAGAGCAGGATCACCTAGAGCAGGTCACACAGAAGTGAATCCAGGTGGGTCTTGAGAGTCTGCAGAGAAGGAGATTCCATAACCACTCTGGGCAGCCTGTTAAGATGAGCAAATGATTTTGAGGTGGCTAATAACTGACACTGTGGAGTATGGAAACCTCAAGTTTGAGCCAATTCTTGATGGTGTTGTTTTCACTTTCACAGCAGTGCATAGGAGAGGACGTGGCAACTTGCCAAGGCATTGCTCATAGCTCTGAAACCACTGAAGTTGACAGCACATCTAAAAATCTGTGTGCTGAAGACAATGCCTGCATCTGAATGCAGTAGGCTTTGAGGTTTCTGCATCAGAAAATATTGACAGTAATCTTGGAAGTAGATTAAGTCTGAAATAGTTCTAGCTGCAGTGTTTATATAGGTATTTTCAGATTAATTGAAATGTCAGAGGTTACACTAAGTATTTTTTAGAAAAAGAACTCTAACTTTTACTTTCAAAAGTCATATACTAGAAGCTGTCAGATCAGTCCTAATAAATTAAAAAAAAAATATTGTAATTAAGCTTTGTATTGCTACTGATGGACACTTCTTTGAAAGTGACATTTACAGAATTGTATGTATTTATTTTATTTGGAGTCCAAAAGTAAAAAACCGGTTCCAATTTGACAGTTTGGGGATACTTAATAGAGGGAAAAGTGCTTGTTATTGTCTTCATTGAAGTGTCTGGCTTCTTGTCACTAGCCTGCAGAATCCATTGTAAAAACTGTGGCCTCTCAGCTTTTTAATTTATCTAAAGAGCAGAGAGAGTTCATCAGCTAAACAGGTCACGTTGAATTTCACATCATTCCTTCTGATGCTTTAAGTGGGATTGCCTGAGCCTTCTCTGGTCTCTCTCAGCTACCCGGCTGTGCTGTGTTACAACATCTCCTTTCCTTACACTACAGATTCTGTGTAAATGTGATGCCTTCCATCTGCCTAAAAATCCTGTCTCTCTAATTTCTGATCTGAACCACTGGCCAGTATACTTGCTTTATGCTCTTGACTTTACAATTGTGTAGTGTATAATTTGTTTTCAACTGTTACAATCTGTCCGTTATTTCCTTCTTTTTAACTGCAATTGTTAGGAAGAAGGGTATTAAGGTGTTGGAGGTCATAAGTGGGATATAAATTTGGGATGCTCTGTGGGGTTAACAAATGTTTTGACTGGTTTGTCCAAGTCTCACTCCAAGTGTTTGCTGAACTAATAAAAATTTTCGTGAGTTAAGTCATGCACAGTGCTTTGCTTTGGCTATTTAAAGTCAATGTTACAATGTTTTCTCTTTGCATCTTTGGTATTCAGGAGTATACAATTGGAGAGTTAATACTTTGTTAGAGTTGCTATATGACTGTTGCTGACAAATGGCAAACTCTTCATCTACCTCTCACTCCTGAAATCTTTATATACTGTTACAGAAATGTTGCAGTGATTTCTTCACCAGGCTTGTCCTATTGCCTAATTTAGTTGCTTACAACTAGTTGAAGATCTTGAATTTTTACCACTAGTGCCAGTCAATAGTTTGTTGGTTTTTTTTAAACTGTTTGGCACAGACCAGTAAAAAACAAGTCTCTGTATTCAGAACAAGATGGATTTAATAAGGAAAGTTGATTATGACCTGTGAGACTAATCCTAGATATCTGAATTTTAATGCCACGTGTACCTGGTATCTAACAGCTAACGTTAGCTTTGAAAGTACAAATTGCTAGTGTCAGTGATGAAGTCACTAAATAACAGTTGTATATGTGTGTGTGTATGTTTCTTCCCCAAATCTTCAGGAAACCCTAAAATGTGCTAATACAAATAGCAGAACCATGAAGATGCGGACAGCCACCTGTTGTGATTCATCTCTGCCTTATGTCTTGTTCAGGGTGGTCTTTCTGGAAAACATTTTAACATATTGGAAAATAATCTGCTAAAAATAATGTAGTAACAGTAATGACCCAGGCATCTGTAATTTACGTGATATACTGCAGCAGTGCCATCACTGAAATTACTTGTGTTGCTGGGTTTTTCCTCCCCCTTTTCTCTTTTATTTTTTCTTTTTTAATTTTTTAAAAATTTCTTTTATTTTTTAAATGTCTTGTACAAAACTTGAGGCAGAAATCCTTCAAACAAGTCAGTTTTCTTATCTCTGATTAAATGAAAGTGATGTGAGTAGTATTCTTAAAATTGTTAACTCAGGTATTCCTCTGCATACAGGAGCAGATTTTTGTTGGCATAGTGAGTCCTTGGTATAACTATTAGTCCATTTGTCCAGAACTAGAGTTAAGTGAGTTTAAAATCCTTAAATCCTAAAAAGGCAGCCCTGTAATATCTTAGGTCTATCTTTTTGAAACTTTCTATATGCTGTTAGCTGTTGAGAGGTACAGTAGCATGCTGCCCAGATCATTCTGCAATGAAAAACTATCACTTTGAACACAGTTTATGCTTTTATGACTTTCCATATTGCCTGCTGTTTGGATTTCTTCCCTTTTTCTCAAGAAAGAAACTTTTAAGATTGATACCTAAGTGTAGCAGATTAATATAAAAACAGAGAGCCTGGGAGATTCCTCTTCCCACTTACAGAGCTGCTGCCACATGATAAAGACATCAAGGAAAGTTCTCCTGCCCCTTTTGATCCAGTGTGGGATGAAACCTCAGGCCTGTTCTGTGTTGTCTAACATACCTTACCGGTATGCAGGAAGCCACTGTAGACCAAAAGATATTACTGATGGTGCTTCAAATATGGAAGAGCCTTGCACTTGACATCAGTAAGGATGTCTGTGTTCATATACTTTTTGAGCATTTCACTAGGAGTTTACTAGTATGTAAAATAGGTAACCTTTTCAGTAGCCTTTTGGGGGTAGAGCTTATTTAAATACTAAATGGAGAACCTAAATTGTCGCTAATAATCTCAGGGAGACAGAAAGTTGGAGTTTATTTTCTCAGATTTTGGAAATTACTCTGAGAATGCACCTGAAAATTCCCTATCCAGAGGTGCTAGCTAAACTAGATTCAGACTCCAGAGATGTATATTTGGTGATTAAGGAGTTAATTTTTTTTACAGTCCAATGCTGAAGGTCTGTAGTCAGTTTAATCTAGTCTCAGGTTGCACTGCTCTTCCTCCTTTACTGTACCCAAATTAGGAGCTGCGCAGGTGTTGGGTGAACCACACCAGGGAACTAATAAATCAAAAGCTGACTCTGTTCTTTTTCCCTCAGATTAGCTCAGTGTGCAGCTTAATAGAAAGTCGTTTGGGTAGGAGGGAAATGGTGATACTGAGTGGCTGGTCATCAGGGGAGGGTGAAGTTGAATTTAAAGTTTTAAGTTTGATCATGTTGTCCTGAAGTATTGGTGTGAACATAGGATGTGAATGGTTGGATGTGCTAATGTAATGGTTGGATATTTAAGGACTCGAGCAAAGGCAGCAAAATTTACTAGCAGTAAAAGACATATGTGTTAAGGTTATTTCTAATTATGGAGTGCATAAAGAGGTAAGATTTCAAAATTGCTGTTTCTTTAAACTGAAAACCCTTTTACTGATCACCTGTACAAAAAAAAAAAAAGTAGTTAATTTTCAGCTGGGCCTTTCTGAATCACTTCCAACATGTAAAAAGTGTTTCTGTGCTAATTCTTATGTTGAATTCTTCGTTGTAGAGAACTTGAGCTGTGAAGTTCTGATTTACTCCAAGTGATTATTTCCTGATGAAGATCACAAGCTGGTAATCTGTGTGACAGCCTGCAGCAATCTTTTTCCTAACTGCATCCTACAGACTAGCTCGTGCATGGAAGGGTTTTGAGCTGTTCTTTGAAGTGGAAATCATAACTCTATTAAGTATCTGTAAACACACTGTGAATGAAGTATGGAGATAAACATCTGGTTTTGAATAGTCTATAGCATGTGTGGTTCAGCTTTGTTAGAACTTTTACAATGAAACAAATTTTAGTCTCTCCTTCATATTCAGTTGCACAATTACCATGCATGTACTTACCCAGTATAACAAATGCTACCAAACTGTTTGTTTGAAGATTTGCTTTATAGAATATTTAATAGCTGAGTAGTGGTTTTCTTGTTTTTACAATTTTATTTCCTGAGGTTATGCTTAAATGTTAATAGGTAATTAATTACCAATGTAACATATATCAGTTTCTTGATTTTTACTGTAACATTTTTAAGATTTTTTTTAGTGTTATTAAAGAAAGCAATTGGTAACTGTGGAACTTTATAATTCCATACTAACTGGAAGACACAGCCATAGCTTTAGTAGGAAGAAAGTTGTGAAAAAAGCAATACTTTTGCAAGTGCAATCTTCTAACAGCATAATTAAAAATAAATTAAACAGCCAAAAATATGTAATGACTGTAGATATGAGATACATGAAAACACTTTTGAACTCTGTAGGAGTTGCAGGTGCATAGTATCTGTGAACTAGCCACTAATTAAATTGACTCAGTATCAGATTTAAAACTTAGATAAGTTTTAGGCATTAAATACAGGATATTAAAAAGTTTTTTGGTTGTGGTTTGTTGTTTCTTTGTTTGTTTTCCCCAAGAGCAGAAATATGTGATTAGCAGAGTTGAAGGTACTTGCATGGCAACTAAAGTTTTGTCTGCTTCTATTTGAAACTCCTTCAAAAAATGAGAAAAATTGGAAGAACTACATAATCTGTTTTCATTGTGGCTTAATTTTGACTTGTACTAAAACAAATGGATGTGACCCACATTACAAGATAGGAAAATGGAACAAGGAAAAAATACCCTAAAATTAATGCCAGCTTGCTATATGCAGAGGTGAGGATTTTCAACATTATGTAATAGAAACTTTAAAAAGGTCGCCACCAGCACAATTTGCCTGTTGCAGGCTTGAATATTTCTTGTATTTCCTCTCCACGTTTACCTTCCCTGAACTTTGCCCTGGCCTAAATACAACCAAGTATTTAATTAACCTAGTAATTATGTAGGACTACTTGCTACATTAAATCATTCAACTACAAGAGAGATACACTGTATAATTCTAAATCTTTCTATTGCCAAGTGTGGGAGAGAACTGGTTAAGGAAAATATCAACTATTAAAGCTCCTTGTCATCTGCACAGTTAAAATAAAAGTTAATGTTGTATCCTCAGCAGTGTTACAGCTGATACAGATATGTTGATCCTGTAGAAGGAGACAAACTAACATATCTTTTTAAGCTTGTAGTCTTAAACTTGAATTTCTTGGCTTGATATTTAAGATGTCAAAGTTCGAATTTTGGAGAGTGGCTTAAAAGAGGGGAGAGAGTAGAAAGGGTACAAAAACTACGCTTGAGTTAAATAGGTTTCCAAGAGGCAACATCAACATTCAATTTTGACATTAATTTATTTCATATTTATAAATATAAAACAAAAACTTGTGAAAATGACTGAAGTTTTTGTGAGAAATATAAAAATGTTGGAAGGTTTACTCTTCTGTACAAATGCATTTAAGAAAATAGATTGCACAAAATATTTTTGTTCTGTCTTTACAGGACTTTCGTATTTTCTGAAAAGCTAACTCTCTAAGCCTGTTAGTATATATGGATTAAAAGAATCATTTAAAGGGAAAGCAGTCAGGATTTGCTCACTGTCTATAGTCAGAATAAATGTAACTGCATCAGAATAATAATTAAAAAAAAAACAACCCTGGGGTGAAGCTTGACATCAGTCAGCCAGATGATAATCTTATTCTTGGTTTTGTGTTTGATTTTATTATTTTTTTTCCCAAAGAATACTTAATTCTCACTTAGTAACAAATCATCTTAGTTTGCAACTAAAAAACTCTTCTAAATACTGTGGTTCTTCTTATGAACGAGAAAATTAGGTCTAGGCTTTAAAGTACTTTGAACTATAACAGCTTCTATTCAGAAATGGATTGACTTTTTAAAAATGTTGACCATCTCTCCCTATATACTGATTATAAAAAAGGAAAAAACCTACATATATCTCTTTTGCTAGTTACATATTTTCAGATCTGTTCTGTGTAGAACAAGGCTGGAAAGGGTGGTTTCTTCTGGATAACACTTTGGTAATTGGACCTCTCCCCCAGCATAGAGAAGAAAACGATTTAATCCCGTTTTCTTCTTGAAGAATAAAGTTTTGTTGATTTTTCAGTGCTGCAGCTGCTATTCACAGTATGTGCTTGATGAAAGTGAGACTGTATATTTTATGTTCTTGTTGAAACTGTTGCAATCCATTATGAATCAGATATTCCAGCTTGCTGAGATTGAGTATGACAATAAGCAACTTATGTCCCAATTTACTTAGAAAGGAGTAGAAGAATTTGGCTTTAGTGTCTTCTGCAGATTTCCTCTCTTAGAAATTGCTGTTGTGGACTGTAAATATTTGACTCTCTGCAAATAAATGGCTTCATCATGATGGACTAAATTGGCTTTGTTTTCATACCCTTGGGTATACTTTAAAATGTGTTTTAGACCTCCGAAGAAATTCAGAGGAGGGAGCTGAATCTCTGATCTTTCTCATCCTGGTTAAATACTGAATACCAGGAGGTGGTTCAGTGGAATTTCTTCCACTGCTTAAGGGAGGACCTTCATTTCACTAGGCAGGTTCACCATGACACTTAAGAGCCTAGAGTTTTTTTACATATTTTGTGATGATGCTTTTTTATTTTTTTCCTCTCCAGTTGGCCACCCTCAGCATATCCATGATCAGCCTGCTTAGTTGTCAATTCCTGAATTTGTGGCTTTGCTCATTTTCAGTATTTGTGTTGATTTTGATTGTTATTGTAGTAGGATACTTTACTGTCAGAAATCTTGTAGGGATTGCAGGGATCTACAATGACCTTAAGGCTTATGTAATGATTGAGTACATGCGAAACAAGAAGTTCCTCAAACACAAGAATAAAAATCTGAAGTGGCAGCTGGAGAGCTAAAATTGTCTTTCATTTGGGTAATTTATTATTACAGCTTAAAATTCTGGTATTTGTTTTCTTTGGACTCTTTCATTTCCATCCATTTCCCTGTTCCTAACTAGTAACTTTCTGATTTACTTTTATTAATATCCTTTGTTAATGTGTACAGGTATCTTTCTAACCATGTAGACTGTATTACATGAAGTGCAGAGCGGAGATCTAGTTTTCAGTGAGAGTAATGATAAAAAAACAACATTTTTCTCCTATTTTCCATTAAGTTTGCAGTGCTGAAGAAGAGTTCTTGGATACCAAAAGGAAGAATCAATTTTGTATCACAAAGAATATATCTTGAATATATTTAAAGTAAACCTTTACCTTAAACTTTAGACCTTATATATAAAGATCCTGTTGTCTTCATTGTTTGTAAAATAAATAAATAAATAAATCTGAGCATAGATATTTGTGAGGATTAAGATTTGGAGTATTTTTTTAGTGATACCATAAGTATTTCAGTAAAAGCTCCATTCTATCTGTAAAGTAAACAGAAACCAGCCCTGTTTCCTTTACAAAATGAAATGGCATTTGTAAAAGCACATCAAAAGCTCAGGTTTGTCCATTAAAAGGGTGTTATTCCACCCTTGGTACACTGAATGAAAATTAAAGATGGAAATCAGTTTTACCTCAGGATGACACTTGCAGTCATGATGGCACATGAATTTCTCAAAATGGAACTGTTCAACACAGATGATTATTGAGCGTAGATTCTAGAATAGGTATCACAAAAAATGTGTGTATATATATGTGTGTATATATATATATATACACACACACACACCGCATATATGACCTGCCTTATGGTAGTGAGAGGGGAAAAGAAGTAGTTTTTATTTTAATAGGCATGGGGAAAATAGTATCAACAGAGAATGCTGCAAACTTTCATTTAATAGATATTTCACTCAAAATAGCTGTTACTGGTCTCACACGTAAAAACCTTTGTGTAAAAATTGTTTATAAAAATTAACGGCCATTTAATGACTGAGAGTGGCTTGCAACAGTTGTTTTATCCATAATCATATTGGAAAAGATAGTTTGGCAAAAATGTCAAGCAGTATCAGTCTTTTCCTGCTGCTGGGCTCACTTGGTGATAGGATGGTTCTGTTGCTATTATTTTTAGGTTTTTATTTTGTTTCTGTATTGGTTTCTATCATTCTGCATTTTGGTTTTAAAATGAACTGGTTCTAAAGATCCCCTATGTTCTAGCTGACTGATAATTTTTACTTCTTTTGGATAATTCTCTAGGGTTAGAGTTTTGTTGTTGTTTTTCCTTTTACTGTGTTTTTATAATTTCTAGTAACTGTAGTAACTGCTGGTGTGCACCCTTCTCTTCATGTAATAATCCGTAATGACTTCCATGTTGCTTCCAAATGCACCTTTGTAGGAAAAGCTTAGGTTGATGCTTTGAAGCTTGCCTCTATTTTTGTCTTTATGGTTGACAATTATTTTTTTTTCTCTAAGCTTATTTTTTTGCACTTTGGGAGTGACCTACAGGTAGAATTATGTCTGATTTTTTTATTCCACTCTTCTGAAATTAAGTAAAAAACGTGGGGTGCACAGTTGCATTAAAGTTAACTTGAACTTGAAATGTTTTGAATTTGAAACAGTTACACAAGTGAGGTGAAGAGGAATAATTTTGAGTGTTAGTGAAGTAATTTGAGTTACTTCAAAGAACCAATGGACAGACCCGTAGTCACAGCATTTGAACACGGCAGAATGAGACCTCACAAGAAGTTCGCTCAGTTGACTTAGCTATCCCAGTCTTAAATTGTATCTTAAATATTTATCTATTGAATTGACCTTTTTCTTTAAAAAAACTAATGAAGAATATGGGGCTTTTTATATTTTAAACTCTAGCATTCAGTGTAAGCTGCATTTTTCAAGGTGTGCCTTCCTTTATATTGTTTGTGGGGTGTATATCAATTTTTCTGGCCCTTTGCTTCATTGTTCTTTTGGTCCATCTTGCTTTTGATGAGTCTGAAGGATTTCTCCGTGTTAGCTGTAGCCTCCCCTTTAAGGCAGGACAATGTTTGTCATTTATTTGGAATCCATGCTCTTGCAATCAATTGATTTTTAAAGGACACAAGATAAGGCCATGGGTAGTTGCTTAAAGGTCAAGATATATGTTTTATTTCAGATTGGGAGTGTACATCTAAAATTAATTTCTTGAGTGTCTTCACTCACTTTGCTTTTATTTGTTGTGCAGTTGTCCCTGAATATACTTACTTAGGTTTAAGTGAAACGAAATAGAAAGGTATGCTGCAACCACTTACCGGCATTCAGCTAGGTAAGAGCTGTTTTGGACCAATCCTCCCAAAATTCATGCAGTACGGACCTCAGTTCTCGGCATGAGTTGTATGCTCTATGCATTCACTTGCAGTAAGATACAGTATCTGCAATTGCAGGTGCAGCCGAAGTGAAGATGCAACAAATTGCCTGATCCTAGTGCCTGTAAAAAACATAGGGTTTATATGCAGTAGACTACATGTAATTCAACATGATTTCTATGATCTATGATATAATAATTTCCTTTAATAAGCTGATGATTTCTCTGTTTATTTTGATGACTTCCTTGCACTTTGTTTACATTTTCCTCCTGTATTTCTTTAAATCACTTTTACATCACATAAGTTGCTGAAATGTTCTAGCCAGGGTTGTTGTTTTTTTTTTAAAACTTCTGTTCTGTTTGAGGTATTCAAGTGGCTTTAAAAACATTTAAAAGATACACTAGTTATAGAATCAACTGCCTGTAGTTTCTTTACATCCATTTGAAAAGTCTTAAATTCAACTGGGTGTTATTTCTCACTTTTTCTCTCTTGAGCTATTGGGAAGTGCATTTGGGAATTAGTTGCAGGATGTTAAAACCACAGGAGGTGTATGTTGTTTTTCAAAGTAGCTGTAGCATTCTACTGTTTGCTTCATCCACCCGATGTCTGTTTTATTTAAAGAAGCATGGGGGAGGAAGGGCAAAGTGCTGGATCCTAAAGTTTTAATTTAGATTTGCTGTTACTGAGGTATAAGTTTGTTTCTGTCTTCCTGCCACCCGAAAGAGGCTAGCTTTTGTTTGAAATGCAGTTGAAAAAGAATAGTTTGGTAATATTGGAGATGCAAGTAAGGTAAACAGTATATTACTGGTCTTACCCCTTCATTTCTGGTCCTTAAGAAGAGAGTATTTTGGTCATAAATAATTTGTGTTAGCTTTAAATTGTACAGGTAGTGTGCTTATTGTCAGAATTTACTGAGGGGGAGGGTGAATGAGATGAGTTAGTGTTAGTCCCTTCTGGAAAGGGAGGGCAACAAAACAAAATCAACACCTCTGCTACTTTAAAAAAAAATACACAATAGAAATTTTGCCTGGTTTGCCTTTATGGCATGTGGTATATTACATTTTAGGGAAACAGGCTTGGCTTTGGCAAAACTACTAGCAACAACCCTTCTTTGGGCCTGCTAGAAGCAAATATGAGGTGTACCAGGGGAACAGTTATGATCTGAAAATTCTATGTCAGGAATCTGTGTGGTTGATTTTAAGTAACTGTTTCAGAAGACTCAAGACTGCATTTTAGAAATTAGCTCTCTTTTATTCTTAAACTAGCTAGCAAGTTTCAAGTGAGCACTCTCTGCAAGATACTCCGGAAGCCTGGTCGAGGAGTGCCAACATGGAGAAAGTTTTTTGGGCAAGAGCCAACTTAACAAATGCAAGCAGGCAAGCTTGTGTCCAGACTTGTGTTTCAGCTTACGCTGAAGGGATATAAAGTCCTTAGAGCTCAGGCACCGAGGCATACATTGCAGGAAAAATACTGCTGTACAGTGTGCACTGTACAATGTGCACTGTTCAATTTGCTGCTGTGTTCGATGTTGGAGGATTAAGGGGAGGGGAAAAGATCAACTACCCAGGATGCTCTGTTAGGAGGAGTAAGTGAATTTGATTGTCGTCAGAGCTAGATTGCCATATGAGTTCTGAAAAGCGTTTGGCTCCTGAGGATAACTGCTCTAAAAATAGATCTGGAGGAGAGGTTTCTCTTGGGTCCAGTTTCAGGTTCCAGCTGAGCTGGCTTTAAGAAACCTTTTTGCTCCTGTTGCAAGACTACAGTGAAGAGAAAAAAAATCTTACTCTGCCTTCAGCATTAAATTTTTGGAGATAACAACACTCTTGCTCTCTGCAGAAATCGAGCACTAATGTTATGGCTGACGACACAGGTACAGTCCTAACCTCTTTGTGAACAAATAGAAAATTTGTAGTTGCAAGTACCAGCTGTGTCTGATTTTGTACTCAGAAAAATAACTGGTTTACTCTGATATGTTGTTGTTTTCTATCGATTTTGCTGTTCTACTCTGTGTTACAGGCTGACTGTTCTCTGTATGACTAAATGCTCTCTAGAGTAGAGTATTTTGTAAATTTATTGCAGTGGTTAATTTTGACTTAATTTTTGCTTGAGGAGAGCACACATTAACATAAGAGACGTTGTTTTCTCTTCAAATAGCTGACTTGAAAATTAGTTTTGGTGTATGTGAAATTACTAGGTGTCTAATGTAAGCAAAAGTAAGAGAAAAAAGATTTTTGTATGTTTTTATCTAGACGTGACTCTTAATGCCTGGGGGGTGAGGTATAGGACTTAAAAAGATTTGTCATTGAGGAACAGAGCAGACTTTTTCTGATCTCTCCATAAAGACATCTGGTGGTGTAAGCACAGGCTTACCAGATATGGCAAGTGACCTACTTCTGACATGGCTGGTAGTGTGTGCAGGGAATGGGCTTGAATTGAGAATTAACTCTCTGGAATGAGCTTTGAGGAAGCATCAGTTGTTGCAGTGTTTTGTTCTGACCTATGTGCAGACCATGGGCAAATTTTGTTACATAACTTCTGTTTATATTGAAGTGTTGCCTGATCAGGCTGCCATGGTTAAATTCTTAGCAGAATTTTTCAAGGGTTCTGGAAACAATTTTCCTGTAAGATAGGAAGTCACAGCATAAAATATATATTTCTGACTGTAATGAGTGATATGATTGATATTTTTATAGCAGAGTCTGTTTTTGAGGGATTTGTGTGAAAATGTCTTTTAGACTGGAAAAAAGCAACATGAACAGTATATTTGATTACTTTGTTTCTTACTAAATTATCTTTTTCCTCTTCTAATAAACAAAGCCCTCTTCAAAGGCAGTAAAGGGTAGAAAACAGAAGGGAAAATGTATAAATGTGAGATACAGTAAGATTCTCTTTCATATTTACCTCTTCTAATGCTTGTTTTTCTCTAGGTCATAGTTGTAACCTGGAATAATTTACAATGTTTTTAGCCTTAAGGATTCATTTTAAATACATAAAAGCTTCTGTTCAGTATATTGAAAGACAGGAGAACTGAAGTTCTACCGTTACATAATATAGTTATTTTATTTCTAACTATTAAAATTTTGAACTCAGGAGTATGTTAAAGAGTTTTCATATACAGTTGATCCTATTTCTGAACATACTGGCACATACTGCTTGTGTTCTTGTGTTTGCCTCTATTTTTAGGGTATCTGTACATCTTGCCCACAAGAGAATAAAATAAAATACATGAAGTGTAGAGCTGAGTAAGAGCTGACATAAGTTGTTTGTTTGGTTTAGGTTTTTTTATTTGTTTGGTTTGTTTGTTTTTGAATGGGTGTATGATACAAGAAATGTAATCAAATGTGTAGTTTATTACTGCTATGAACCTGATGGCAAGCAGGGTCTGAAAGTACTTCTATATAATAACTATTACAGAAATAAGTCAGTCAGTTACTAATCTCTCATTACTCATCTTTCAGAGATACTCCATTTTTTTCCTAAAAAATAGTCATATTGATATTTAGCTTTGAGGGATTTTTTTACTTTTTCTGTGATCAATGTTGGTAAATACTTCAAACATTGCTTGCAGTTAGTATGATAATATTAACTCTCTACCTTATTAGATTACAACAATATTAATGAAACTGTTTCTTGAGTGTTTCAAAATATGTAAGAAATAGTTCAATAACTAGGACTGATTGTGGCTGAACAGGCAAAGGCTGGTACTTAAAAGGGAATGAAGTGGAATAAGCTGGTAGACATGAAATTGCAGCCAAGTGCCAGCCTTGCAGCAGTAGTATCAGGGGGTAGAAGAGCAGACTTTGAGACCTAGAGAAAGGCCATAGGCATCTTTTTGGTTGCACATTTATTTACTACATGTACCCCTAAATGATGCAAAAGCAATAGACCAAGCAATTTGTCTTCTCTAGTGGTTATGCCCATTTGAAACCTCCTACCCATATACTAACTTGAGGCTTTTCTTTTCCCAGTGGTTTGTTGATAACTTCAGTATTTGTTATGTACACTTTCCATATGTGTTGTTATAATAAATTAAGATGAGATTTTTGTTAAGTGTCATTTTTTATTACTGATATGTTTCATGGAACTGGAAGTCTAAAGGTATTCAGCATGCATCCTGATTCTAAGGAACAGGGAAGATAATTTTAGTTGGTAGAGTGGCTAAACTTGGAATCTTACCCTTAATATGGTTTAGATTTTTGAGCCTTCTCAGGCTATTTGAATTTTCATGTTGATTCTGTGATCTAATTCAATTAGCTTTGAAATTTGCTTCTGAAGAAACGTTTTTCTTCCAGACTGTTTCTGCTGGTCATATTGCCCTCTGGTGGCTTGAGAACTGTTGGCACAAATGTAAAAGCATCTCAAAAATGTTAACCTCTGTATAAATGTATACTAGAGGAGAAGAAGGGGGAATTTCCAACTAAGTTGTTAGGACAAATTACATGTGGGGTTTTGGTGTTTTCTTGTTTATAGGGCTTTTACTTAGATAATCATCAAGCTTTCTACTGTAATTTACAGTGATATGAAAAGCCAGTAACAGTGGTGAAGTTTAAAAACCAAAACTTTACTCAAATGTCTTTTATTCTGAGTAGACATAAGAAACAAAGTTTCTAATTCTGTCCGCAATAATAATTTTAAAACTCTTATACAAATCCATTTTTCCTACTTGTTTGCTTTATTTTAACAGAGACTAGGCATGGAGGAAGCAAGAATGGAAAGAAAGAAGGCCTCTCTGGAAGCTCTTTTTTCACCTGGTTTATGGTAATTGCATTGCTGGGAGTATGGACATCAGTAGCAGTTGTTTGGTTTGAACTTGTAGATTATGAAGAAGTTCTAGGTAAGAATTTTAAATCCTAAAATGCTTCTAATTGTTATTATGATATGCATTAAATAGAGGCGATTTTAAGTTTCTAGATAGCTGAATTGACAACTGCGGTGTTTGCAAATGACCTGCATGATAAGAGTAGGCCATGTAGTTCAGAAAGTCCATATTAGTTCTGAACTCTCTTATGATGTTAAAATGGGATCCTCATAAGACTGGAAAAGGTTATTAACATACTGCATTTATTAAAGAATTAAAGAGCTTTTTAAGGATAGATCTGGATCTCTTTGTAATGTGTATACTGTAGTTCATTTGAAATGACAGCTAAGTATGCATTGTTTCAGTTTAAGCTTTCAGAAACTTGCAGCGGTGGTGGAAAGTGGGCTGATGGTCTATGTTCCCTGTAGAGTCAGGACAACTGATCAGTCATCCTCTCTTGAATGAGCTGTTGAATGACCTCAGTTTTAAACCTATAATGGAGACAAATCTATTTCAATGTGACAATGTTAAGATAGTATTGTTAATATAATATCTAATGGTGAAAATTAATCTCTCGATTTTCAAAATTCATGTCTGTAGGTCATCACATGTCTGTGATGTTGTAGAATTCAAGTTGCACTTTTGCAACTGCTCGTTTTACAAACTTTACACCTTCCCAAGTCTGTTGGTACATGCTTTTTTGAACTGCACTGGGTTTAAGAGAAGCTTCTAGCTTGAAACCTATTTGGGTCTAGTGATGCAAATAATGGTTTCTATATTTTTACCATGCACGCAGCCAAAGCAAAGGATTTCCGTTATAACTTGTCAGAGGTCCTACAAGGTAGGATATTGGAGAAATAAGCTTGCTTTTCAATCTCTTCACTGAAAACTTTCTTTTACTTTTTATTAATTTTTTTTTAGAGAATTACTATTTCTACAATGACATGAAAGTCATTTCTCATCTGTCTCATTCTGCTTGGTTTTGATGATACAATTCTTATTACTAGAGAATTACATTTATTCCACCAGTCTGTTTTGTTTAACCCTAAAACAATAATGATCTTTTCTAATTGATTGCTTCCATACCATGGTCATGGCTTTATTTTTGTCTATTGTAGACTCAAGTCTGAACTTTTTCATCCATGAGACTGTTTTCAAATTTTCTAAATGCCATGTTAAGAGCTATATTTCATTTCTTTTAATGGCAATTAAGTTCTGCCTCCATTTAGAGAGTGAGAAGTGTAATAATAAACAGGCAAACTGTAAGGATTTTGAGTTCTTCTGAGAACAGTGTGCAGTTTAAATCCTGTTAAGTTATGTGTGAATTTTTTGGAACCTAATTAGGTAGCTCTCTAGTTACTTGGTGATCCCAGGACACTTATACTTCTGGATACCATGATTCTATACTAAAAATAACAATTTTTTTTAGAAACTGAGTTCTCCTTTTGCATGTATTTAGGGCTAGTAGAGCTGGAGCTTTAAAAATAGAAGTATTAGTCACCTATAAAAGAATTAACAACTTTTTTGTCTGTGGTAAATGTTGTTGATAAAAGTTATGAATATTTTTTCCTTTGTCCAGGAAGTAGGTTGCTTATCTTCTGTTAACTTGGCATTAAAATTACATAACTATCTTTTTCCTGAGAATTTGGAATGTCAAAAAGCATATAATAAAAAAAAGGTGATTATTTGGTTAATCTTTGTTTTATTATTTATTTTCCCTAACCATATTGAACGTTCCTTATGAACTTAAATTTTATACTGAGCGAAGTATGTTCATGTAAAGGGCATTATTTAATTATAGATCTGTTATAAATCTGTGAGCACCAAAATAAATATATGGGAAAAAAGACTAACTTGTCTGTGACATGCAGAAAGTAACCTAAAATGTTTGTACAGTTTTTCAGGAAATTTAAAATGTGGTTAAGAAGAGGAGAGATAAATAATTAAAAAATATTATGATAACCTAGCATTGTAGTCAACCATTGCACATTGAAAACACTGTGCTGTAAGCAAATTGCTGAATCCCTAATTCTCTTTTCCTCTCTTTGCATTTCTAGGCAAGCTTGGGATGTATGATGCTGATGGAGATGGAGATTTTGATGTGGAAGATGCTAAAGTGTTGCTAGGCAAGTACAAACAAAGGTGGAATCATCTATGTAATTCACTTGTCATTATTAATATTCTTTTTTCTTTAATGTCAAAACAATATTTGTATTTCGTAATTGGTGAACTTAAACCAATTGAATTGTGGTGGGTTTTTTTTTCCTAATGCCAGTTGTAGCATTGTGTGTGCAGCTTGTAGCAAGTTGTGTTCTTTTTCTCCTAATATAGCAGCGCAAGTGGAAAGCATTTAGTTACTTACAGTATGATTTTGAAGTTAAGTAGTTGATGTTGCTGTATTGACTGTTGCAAGGTGTTTGTGATTATAAATAATTGTATCAGATGCAGGGCTTAAGAGGCTTCAAGAGTTGAAATGTTATCTTAACGTGTTAAGCCAGGTCCATTTTAAAATGAGTTCTAACAGGCCTTTGTACTTCTCTGACTGTTTAGCATATTTTTGTACTGTCTTTGTTCTTAGTTCTCCTCAAATCTGTTCATTTTCTTTGCCCTTCAGCCCTACATGACATGGATTTTTCTTCTTTGACATGGAAACATTTGGTTTAGGCTTCTGTTCGTTGTGGTATGGGAGTGTCTTTGTGCTCACTCTGTGTCTTCAAAGAGAAATTTCAGACACTAGATGTGCTTCTTGATATTTCCCTCCTACCCACATCCTGTAGCAGTTAAAGCAATACCATCTTCAGCTTCACAGTCAAGCACTGAATAGATACTTCTTGCATATCTAATGTTAGAAAGTTTGCTTTTCTTTAATTGATTTGTTAAAATGTAAACCTATTCTGAGCACACAAATCAAACAAGTTAAACACCTTACCAAAAGAACAAAAAGCCAGCATAATAGCTTGAGCAAAGGGCAAAGTGGAATGCCTCAAGCTAGTCAAAGTTATCTATAGTGTATCAATAGTATATTAGGATGTTATGGTTTGCTGTTTGAAACTCATACTCCATAAGAATCAGTTTATCATCAGTTTATTTTTCCCCACTTACGGCAGAAGTAGGAAAGTCTTTTGGGGGGATTAATTTGTTTAATCCCCTAATTGTTAAAGAAAATCTGTGCAATCAAAATTACTGAACCAGTTTGCAGTGGTGTGAATGAGAGAGATGCTAAAAAAAATTTCAGTGCTCTGACTGACTTGAGAGCTACAAATTGGGCCTTAATTATAAATCGTGAATACTGTAAGACTTTGAATAGTTACAACCCTAATCTTTCTATTGTTTAGTGTATTGTGTGTAGAAACTGGTTATCAATCTTCTGTGGGTCATATTAGCTGGATTCACATTGTCAGTGTGGTACCCAGAAACATGCTGCTGCTTTGTTACATCTCTGGTTTATGCAACTTGATATAGCTGGGAATTCTGCCAGTACCTGACGGTGTTTGACAGTGTTTCTATTATAAGCCTGTTTTATCATATGTTTAAACCTTATACTTCAATGTGACATTAAAAGGTCACAGATCGAAATTTTTTTTAAAATTATTTTTGAATACTTGCTTAGAAATATGATTTAATCACATTTAAATGTTAAGACTATTTTCTGTGGTACCATGGAAGTGTTAAATTTTGAATAGTTACATGACATTGATAAAAATTATCAACATACAAGTATATTCTATTGACTACCATATCGTATTGTTAGCTGAAGTTACAAGTAAATGATTGTACTTGTTTGTATTTAATATTCATTATGAACTGAAGAATTAATACCACTATGCAGATTAAAATGATTTCACTGATGCATAAACTGGAAGACTATGTTTCCTGTTGAGGAGTTTATGTTCCAGAATTAAGCCTTTCTAGTAAAGAAAACCGCATAGTAAGCCTATATCCAACTTCATTAGGGTAACTTTCTAAATATTGACTACGTAGTTCCTTTTATTTGTGAGGATTTTGCTTGTACATATATGCTGTGTTTGAAGACATGTTACTTTCTGGGATTTTTCTTTGGGTCAGACTACCCTAACAGCAAGTGGATTCTCTGCTGACTTAGTATTGACTTAAAAAGAAGATATCCCTGTTTGATGTTTAATGCTAGGAAGTCAAATGGTTTTTCTTTTCTGTTCTTTAGCTGTTTCTGAGAGGCTTCTTAATCTGCTCCTTTGAGAGCTGCTGTTTTCAGTAATTCACTTCTCACTTTTATCCACTTCATTCTGATTGATCTTTGAAGGAAGTTATCCTGATCAGGAGCAGTGTTATACCTCTGTACTTGCTTTAGCTCTGCACAGAGAAACAGTGGCTTCAGTAGTATTAGACAAAAGGAAATATAGGGAGTACCAGTGTCTGTTGTAATAGAATTTTTGGATATGAGCCATTTTTTGTACTTTTTAAAAAGCAACAATATCCTGAGCAATTCTTAGATGGCTGCAGTAGTTAGTACAGGTTTGGAACTGCAGCTACAGAAAATCATCAATATATTGTACTTGTGCATTTAGTTCAGAGTAGGCCACTTATGCAGAAAATAGATAACAAAGATCTAGTGTATCACCAAAAAAAGGGTAGTAAACAGTAGAATACAAACTTCTGTAAAACAATTATTTTCCCCCTGGCTCAACATTCAGAAAATCTGTGGTGAGGTAATAGGAGTTAAGAGAATGCTTTAGCATGGTTCAGCTGTTCAGGATAAGTTTCATACTATTCTCTATTTTTTCACGTTCTTCTGTAGCACCTAAAAATATTAAAAGCTTGCATGTGCTCTTTCTCATAAAAGGTGTCTGCAGGAGAGGCAAAGCTCTGTTTTGTTAAATGACTGGAGCAAGCCCTCTGCCCCACTTGTTGTTGTAACACTGTTGCATAGATAAAGACTTTGTCTCCTTCAATCACTGTTAAAGTTGCAATATTTAGACTTCTCTTGAAATAACTTATTTATTTCCTGTGGGTCACTGGTTTAGCATGGTGTAGCTGCCTGATTGGGCAGTTCTGGGTTTTTTTGTAACCCTTAGTTTCAAAGGCCATTATATTAGTCTTCTGTAGTTTTTGTAAAGAATTGTAAAGAAAGGGTTTGAGATTTTGTTGTTTAGCGGTTTTATGGTACAGAATACATGATGTATTCTTCTAGTAGCTGTGGTTCCATTTGGTGTCCCCATGTTTTTAAAGAAAATACGCTGCTGTACTCCATATTAGATTTTATAAGATAATTGCCCAAGAGTCTTATTCTTCAGTTAGTGCAAGAACAGGAGGATCTGTATGATACCTCATGTGCATACAGAAATGCTATGGAAAGCCTGGGGCCTTTTGTGAGTGATCCTTTTTTTGTTGTGGGTGTTTGTTTTTTAATGTCAGATTCTGACCAAATAGAGGAATAAAAATATTTACAGTTCTGTTTGTAGCTTAGATTTAATTTTATTTTTTTTCTCTAAGATTCAGATTTTGATTCTTAGATTGAATTTTCATTTTTCAATAAATGTACTTACTTCGGTTTATGTCTTTATATCTTGCTTGTTCCAAATTTTGAAAACAAATTAGAATGATGACTGACTACCATGCATAAAGTTAAGTCTATAAAATTTTAATTTTTATAGAACTAAGCCATGGAAGAAGTTGGAGAGGGATATTTTTAGAATACCTTGATTGCCTCCTGGATTCAGTCTGTCATTTTTAAACCTTTGGGCTATCCAGTGAAAAATTAAAGAGAATGGCTGGTCACACAAGTAGAGGTTCTGGACATCCAGGTACAAGGATGTGGAACATCATGGACTTGGAAGTTTCCTCAGAATTATCATTGATACTTTCATTATGTGCTGTAAGAAAAACATGCTGAAATGTGTTAAATGTGTGTCTTGAACTTCTATATCTTGAACGTTTCATTAACCTGCATCTAATACTGCTTTTTAGTCTGCATGTGCAACTTACTTAATTTTATGTCTCATCAATCTGTCTTCACCCTTAGCCCACTTTTCTTCTTCCAACACAAATGAAGGTTTGTTCTGGTTAGGAGTGGGGGGAATGCCTGCCTCTTCTGCTTTAAAGCATACCAAAACTTCACATTTGTCATTCCTTGGTCATACTTTTCTCAGAGTGGAAATTTTATTTAGCAATAACTGTAAAACAAAATTTTTAGATTAAAAAAAGCCAACAAAACAAAACCCCAAACACATTAATCATAGCTTATTTGTATTTTACAAACACCAGTTAGATCAGTGGGTCTTGTAGCCCAGGGTGTCATCACCCAGGACAGCAACTCCTGGTATTAGAGTTTAGAAGTCTTGAGCTCTTTCTTTGCTTCTCTGGCCATCTCTACTTTAGCTGTCTTTAGCCTTCTGTAGATTTTCTTTGTAACAACACAGACACCTTTTATATTGGCTACTTATTCGTTTTTATCTAGTGTTTTGTATATCCTCAGGTTTGGAATTAATTCCTGAGGATCAAATATATAATGAACAATACATATAATAGAAAAAAATAATTGAGAATCATGTTAAAAACAAGAAAGCAAGCAAACACGCTGCAAAACACCACACTGTCCCCCCCCAGCAATGAGAGTCCTCACTTCCAGGCAAACTCAAAATTCTGCATGGTAGAATAAATGTTATCCTTAACAGTATGTCTGTGATAAGTTTTTTTAAATACTGCTTGCTTTTAAATGTTATCAGCTATCAGCCGCAATCTTTCAAATTTGAACATAATGTGATTTGTTTTTTTAAAAGGCAAATTGGATTATTTTAATTAGTGAAGCATTACTGTTAAACAGCTGCCTAAAGACAAATACTGTAGCAAGAAAACTGAATAAAAATTGATTTGGTTTTAGGACTAGGAAGGAGGGAAAGCAAATCTGCCACTTCATTTAAAATTTGGGCATAATACTGTGCATGTTTATTTTCCAAATTATAGTCTGTTTTGAAAGATTCAACTTTCTTGACTTTTTTTCTATTTCCTAGTTAGCATTCCTGTAAAGACTGCTGTCTGTGACATGAGATGTCTTTCACAGATCCTCCTTTTACAATTTCCTCTTTCCACCTAACTGCTATCTCTTTTTTTTTCCTTCCTTCCCTCTCTCTCTCTCTTTCCTCTATTCTTGTGTAGGCCTGACCAAAGATGGCAGTAATGAAAATATTGATTCCCTTGAGGAAGTCCTTAATATTTTAGCAGAGGAAAGCTCTGATTGGTTTTATGGCTTTCTCTCATTTCTCTATGATGTATTGACTCCTTTTGAAATACTAGAAGAAGAAGAGAGCGAAGCTGCAGATGATGTTGATGGTACGTCACAGAATGAAGGGGTTCAGGGAAAAAAGACTTGCGTTATTTTGGATTTACAGAACCAGTGACTGAGAGACTAATTTGATTGGCTTTCAGAAATGTCCATGAGATCATCAATCTAAACAAAACAGGAATTTGTGACATTGAGGGAAAACTCCCAAATGGACACTGAAGTCAGCCATGCCATGTAGTTTCACTAGTTGAAAGCCTTTCAATGACTTTTCCATTCTTGTGACAGGACGACAAATACTTCAAAGTTGTGTAAATATGTAGTATAAAACGTGTATCTGTGGCTGTGTAGTTGGTTTCTGTATGTGCTTCAATTTGTGCATTTTGTGCACAAAACTTACAAAGCTAAGTGTAATAACCTCTACTGTTAACACTTTAACATTTGTCTTTTGGCAAACATTAACTGAAGTGTTTTGTAAAAGCTTTAATTGTAAAGTATCTAGCATGACTGCATTATGTAAATACATACTTACATGTTAATTCCTAATATAGACATGACAATGATAATTCTCTTGTGAAATATAATTTTAATAAATAATTTATTTGGAGATTTGCTGATTTCTCAGATTTTTACCTGTTCAACTGAAAGCACATCATTTAAAAGTGCTTGAAAATTTTACCAGAACATTTATTTCTAAGTTAGGTAACATCTGCTGCATTCAGGTCTTATGTCATTGCATGGTTGATTCCCATTGATTTGTCTGTTTTCAAACTAATTTTTCAATAATTTTTTTTTTATTATAAGTCATACCACAAGGGCTGTTCTAAATTTGTGTGAGCTTTTTAAGATGGGACTTCTATGGGATCGGGAATCTGTGATTATGTATTTCTATTGTAATACTGAATATATTAAAGATTAATTGGAAATTAGAATATAATGTCTTCTATTCATTGCTAAATTCACAAACGTAATTGTGTGAAACTGTGAACTGTTTTATTACAGTTGTTCCACAAATATTTTTCATGTACATGAATTCTGTCTGCTATCAGAAAGTTTATCGGTATAGGAAGAGGAGTTTATAATTGTGTTCTGCAGTTTATATCAGGTGCTGAAAGCTGAACCTGAGCTGTCATTTTAATAAAATAGTAATGTGCTCAATCCAGTTATTATTAAAAGTAAATGCTTATCCATAATGTTTCTTTATTACTTTTTATTAAAGATTGAGCAGAACCTGGATTTGGATAATTTAATGAAAGCTGTTTAAAACTGGCATGTGAAACTGCTTTAAAATTGCCATACCAAAGCAAGTGAAAATTATTTTAGTTTTGAAACAGGTTAAGATTTCAGCCTGCATCCTCTAGCATTAAGGCTTCAGTATAACATACAAACATACAAACTTAAGCATAGCAGGCATAACAATAAATTATTTCATTTACTTTTAATAATAACTGGATATATCAGTAAACAGTTAAACTTGAGCTAGGGAGATGAAATGCAGACCAAGAAGGTTCTGATTTGATATTGTGGAAGTTTCTTGTTGATTTTTAAGTGAGTAGAAGTCTGCTCAAAAACTATTTTAGTAGGAATAAATATTTTTTAGGAGGAGTTAAAGGAGGGAGGGGATTCAACAAATTCAAGTGTGGCCAATGCCATCCTGTGGTGCATTAAGAAAAGTGTGGCAAGCATGTCAGTGGAGGTTATCCTCCCCCTCTACCCTGGTGAGGCCACATCTGGAATATTGTGTGCAGTTCTAGGCTTCCCAGTTCAAGAAGGACAAGGAACTGCTGGAGAGGGTACAGCAAGGGGCCAAGAAGATTATTAGGGGACTAGAACATCTCTTATAAGGAAAGGTTGAGGGATTTGGATCTTTCTGGTTTGGAGAAGAGAAAACTGAGGGGGAAAACTTATCACTGCTTATAAATACTTAGTGTCAGGAGGATGGGGCCAGTCTTTTTTCTGTTGTTCTCACTGACAGGACAAGAGGTAACAGGCACAAACTTGAACACAGGAAGTTCCATCTAAACATGAATAGGAACTTACGTACTTTGAGGGTGGCAGAGCACTGCAACAGGCAGCCCAGAGAAGTTGTGAAGTCTCCATCTCTGGAGACATACAAAATCCGTCTGGATGCCATCCTGTGCAACCTGCTCTGTCAGAGGGGGATTGGACTAGATGATCTCCAGAGGTCCCTTCCAGCTCCTAACATTCTGTGATTCTGTAATTACTGTATAACTTTCTAGAATGTTTAGTTTTCCTGAATATATTTTGTTGTTTGTTTTTTTTTTTTCCCCTGAAGTGTTCACTCTTGCCTGGTGTAGTTCCTTTTGAGTTAATAATTAAACCCTCACTAGCTTTTAATGTTTGTCATAAGTTTGGAATAAATTTTGATTTTAAAATGTTGCATTAATTGTTGTGATTGCAAGTAGGACTTGGCTAATAAGGGTGGTAATAAGATTTAGATGAGTTTTATCAGCATGGCAGGTTGTTTGTTTGTTGTGGGATTTTTTGTATGTTTTTTTGTGGATTTTTGTTGTTTAACAACAAAAAGATTAAGCTGAGCAAAATATGGAAATAAGGAAGGATGTCTGAACTCCTGCTTCCAAGTCCACACAAAGTGTTTGAAATTAGTTGAATAAATTGAAACCTAAATTTTTAGTTTGGTTTGTGGTGACTAATACACTGACTATATTTTATAACTGATAATGTTTTAAAAGAAGTCCAGAAAACTCTTGAAGTGGTTTTAAACTGTAGGTAGAAAACTGTAGCAGATTTGCCTTTTGATATTATTTTAGAATAATTATCTCAGAAGGCAGATCTTCTGCTTTTTATCTGCAGTTTTTGGTTTGAGACTTTAAAACAGGAATAAAAAAAATAGCAAATTATGTTTTTAATAAGGAAAATATATTGTTTATGTGATAGGAACTTGCTGGGTTTTCTAGCTAGTAAAGAATGAAAATTGAGTGATTTCTTGTTAAATTAGGAACGGAGCTTTCATTAGCTACCTTCATATTCCTTACAGGTCATTTCTACTAAATTTTACAGAGCTCCAGACCTAAATATCTATGACTAAACCCGCAGTCTTCCAGTTTGGCCAGCATTTTTAGAAATTTGTGGGATGTCTTGCTTTGTCATTTTCTCATGTAAATGTTTGCTATTTCAGCTGGTAATTTTCAGCAGAAGTTTACAACTTTCAAACAAAATACTGCATTAACCTTTTTAGCATAAGCTCTGCCTTGCTTTGTTGTGATACTAATGCAAAGAAACTTTATGGAAAAAACACCTTAATACACATATATCTGGAATGGCTGAGAATGTATGGAAGGTTTGAACCCCAGATTTCTGTGACCACCTTCAACAATATCTAATTTGAAATTAAGATAATGTTTTATGTGGGAGAAATAAATATAGAATAACTTAGAATTTAAGAGAACAAACAAAATTGTTTGCATATGTTGAAATTCTGAAAATTCAGCTGAAAAAAAGCTGAAAATCCAGCTGTATTGTACACGAGTTGATTAGTGTTTGAGAGCTGGGGAAAGCTGTTGTGGACAGTTTAGTCATTTTGGATAGATGCTTACTATTTTCCCTATTTGGTTGCCATCAGTTAAGCAGCTATCATAATGAAGGCACAGCAGCAAGAAATATGTTCAATTTTGTCTTTCTTATGGTCGGTTAAGATGGATTCCTCAAGGTGAGACTAATAAAAGCAAGACTTGCTTATCCGTTTCTTTTAGCTTCTTATACAAGTTGTGATACATGCATCTGTGACTTCAGGGAAGAAGATGCTTTCTGCTCCATGTCTCTAATTTAGATTATTCTTCTAAATTTAGGCAGTTAAATAAGGAACAGATATTAAAGCAATTTGCTGAGAATGCATTGAGAGTATTTTAATTTATTTTTTAATGTTAATTGTATGAATCAAAAAAATTGTCTTGCATTTGTGAGGGTTACAGACTTTGGTGTGCCCATGCTCTTCATACAGGTAATGAGTTCAGTTTAAGGTAGGTGGGTGCTAGCTCTTTGTCAGTGAGCTATTTTCTTCAGCAGAAGACTTTTTATAGCCAACGTAGCATATTATAAATGCAAAAAATAGTAATAATTATGTGCAAGTGCATACACAAACAATAAAAGCTTTTTCTGACATGGAAGTTCTTCTGAAGAAGGAAAACAAAAAGAGAAAAAGGTTAATGTTTGGAGCTTACTGATCTGTATTGCCTTTTTTATTCTGCAATTTTAATATCTTTTTGCTAATTTTCTGTGTGGTGAAGGAGGTTTTTGATGGGACCTCATGAATTAAGGCAAGAGTCTGAACACAAACCCTAATATTTAGAGCTTGATGCTTTTTGTTCTTTTATACAGGCTTTGCACAAATTGCAGAAGGCTAGTGAGTTCTGTCTGTCAGTTGCTTAGTGCTAACCTTCACCATATGCTCTCTGTGCTTATGTGTAGTCTTTTTCACATGTAAGTGGATAAGCCACCTTAATTAGCTTGCATCTGTTGGATGAGGCTACAGGTTAAAAAGGGTCTACACAGGGAGATGTTCTGGTGAAATTGATTTATTGGATTTTTTTCATGTGGCCAAGTCTTTTGTATAGCAAGATGATTAAAGGTCTCAGTATTGTTAAATGAACAGGATGGAATTTGCATATGCAAGAATAAACAATGTTTCTCAATCTGTTGTTAAATATGAGAATGTTGTCTGTCAACATCTGTGAAACTGCTCAAAAGGTCCAAGTACTTTGTGTTATCTATTATTTTTGTTTTGAAGTGCTTATCTTTCCAAATTAAAAATAGTATTAATGTATTTTTCTTTTGATGCTGAAACTCTAAAGCTGATCTCCCACTTGGGAGTTCTATTTATGGAACTTGTTCTTGAAAATTTTAATGAGGAAAAATGGAGGAAACAACTGGATTTTTGTTGCATAATTAGGCAGCTTTGCAATGATCTAAGTTTCAAAGAATCAGTCAAGATACTAACTTATCTACCATTAAGCCTAATGTAAAAATAACCAGTTTGACATGTATATTAAAACTTTAGTAAGACTGTTTAAAGGAGTTATTTTGAAAATATCAGGAACTTATCCAGCTATGTTAACTTTGAAGTCTACTTTTTAATTCACTTGACTCCAATAGTAGCCATTTCTGACATTCCATCGTAACCATATATATGATTAAAAATTCTGTATTTCATTTTGGGTTGACAGCACTGGACATTTATAATATAGCACTGAGTGGGGAAAAAGAAGAACCTTAAATCCTAGCTCAAAAAAAATGTGATGACACTTGAATGGGAACTTAGACTAGAAGTCCAGAAATTCAGTTACATAATTAAATTCTGGACACTGGCTTATGTGCACTGAAGCTGTGAGAGCTGAAGTGTTCGCCAATTAATTTACCTAGATGCCAGATTTTATCACATGTCCCAGGATGTTACTATATTGGCAAAGTGAAAGTTTTTGCACCAGTGTCTTGCTTCAACCTACTTGGGCTCACAAATGAGACTTCACTGTGCTGTTGCCATTGTAGGGACCCAGTCAAGGTGGAAATCAAGATGTAGCAGGTTTTCTGTCTTGTGATTATGACATTAATAGTAGAGATCTTGAAATACATTATTCGACATACTTTTCCCATAAATGGGTCTATTTGTAATATGTTAAATTATACATGATTTATGGAATTATGTCATCTATTGATAATTTGCTGAGAATCTTACCACTATTCATTGTATAGGAACAGAAAATAATTACTGCTTCCCTGAATAGTTAACAATTGAAAATATCGATAATCTGGAAACAAGGCATTTTGCAGTGTTCAACATAGTGCAGATGATTTTATTTTAAAATAATTTCAAATATGTGCATGATAATTTTCATGTGTACAGCTCTTTATAGAATTTTTTGTTTTCCTTGTCAAGAGATGCTGTATGAGTGTTTCTTGAATTACCTAGTAATATTTGATTATACTATAAAAAGAGGGGAGGAGCTGAAAATTTACATATGGCTTTCTACAGCTTTTCTGAGTACCTCTTATTATTTATGTTTTCATTGATGCTGTAGTGTAATGAAGTTGGACCCTGTTCTTCCTTTTATATGAGAAACTTGTTTACTTACTTCATACACACTGCTTAGAAGTTATAAGATTGAATATGAGTTCAGTCAAGTTTGAACTCCGGACTTCAGTAATGATGGTAAACTGTGAGGGAAGAGCTTAAAAAGGCTTGCATATTCCAGGTATGAGTTTGTAAGAAAATTTGTCTAAAAATTGTATTTTTACCTGCCTAAACCATTTTAAAGATATTTTGCCCATAATATTAATTCTTGATACTTTGAAAATATGTAAGATAGAAATGTAATTGATTAGAATTACTCTAATGGCTACATTCCTTAAATTTATAAATTGTTTTTAGTGTAGAATATGGAAGGTTAGTTTGGTTTGTTTTTTAAGGATGAGTGCTGAGGTGTTTTTTTGTAGTTATTAATAGCTTTCTGGAAACCCAAGCTTGAAGTTCAGATGTTTAATGTAGGTGTTTTATATGTCCGAATGAGAACCCTAATGTTGAGACATAGGAATATCTTTTCTATTTTAATAAGATTATGTATGAGTTTAAAAAATGTATCATAACTTTTCTTATCTTTCTAGTTGGTTTCTAGGTAGCAATGCACGATTTGTGTGGTTAAGGTAGTTGTGTTTACAGGATTTAAGTGTTAATCCACAGCAAGATGATTGTGATAATCCAATCTCTTTTTATGAGATGAAAGATGAGGCTGTCTTATATGTATTTTAGGGAAGGCTTTTGCATTCATACCTGTTGTGGAACTAGTTATAAAGCACAATCAAGATGCAGAATGAGTTCAGTTTCTGTTAGCTCCAATGAGGAAAGAGGGCAGCACTTTGGGGAGTAGGGCCTATTTTTTAAATTAAATTCTTAACAGTGTTAAATGATCTTAAGTAAAGCAGTAAGTATTTTAACTGAAATGAAATGTTAACTGCTTTTAGAATGTGAGTAATACCTTTTCCAAAACATTTCTCATTGGATAAAGAAAGGTAGATAAGGTAGATTGTAATCCATTGTAAGAAAATACAGTTTGTATAGTTTGCATGCATATATGCTTGAAGGTCTTTTGAGTTAAAATGTTTATTAGAGATTTATAAGATTGTATGGAAATATAAGTTAGTGGGCTTGAGAGAGAACTGGCACAATACCTACTAGAGAAATCAGCTGGGATGTTGGTCATAATTACATGGTATCATGCTATCTGGAGAGAACTCAGCTAGCTCTAAATTAAGAAGCATCTCAAGTAGCATGTTTCTAGTAATGTGGTACTTCTGTTGGATTAATTAGTCTTCTGTGTCTGTACTTGTGGTGGTCTTCTACTCAAGATGCCTTATTCTTAATGATGTAACATTTGGTATCTCTCTGAAGCATTGTGTGCTGTGAAAAGGTAACTTTTTACATAGCCTGGCAGATGGGAAAATGTTATGTCATGTTTGTTGAGCATCACAGATATGTTCATAACCTATTTCCATTTTGCAACAAATCAGGTGAGGAGCCAGGAGGGGTAGCCAAGAAAAAAACTAAAGTCAAAGGTATTTTTAATGTTCTTTTTCTTGTGGAACTTTATGCAGATAATGAAGTCTGAGCTGCATGTGCATTGCAAATACAGATTGCAGGTTATAAGAATGTTTACTAATACTAGCTATGTTGGCTAAGTGTTGCCTAATGGTACAGCAAGGCTGTTTTCCTCCTCATTTTTCAGTGAGCTTTTTTTTCACTGCCAATTGTAATTTAATGGCAATGTGAGTGTTTTCCTAACTTGAGATTGCATTTTGCTTCTGCAGTTTTTTTTACAACAGTTGTCTTGTTTGAATTTTAAGTTGTTACTGATAACTTCATATTCTGCATGTTTCATAAAAAGTTGTGATTTACATAAAGATTTTGCTCTGTGTGAAATCCTCCTTCAGTTATCTTTTATGATTTCTTGATGATATTACTATATTGTAATAGGACTTGAGCACCTTAATTATTGCTGAAGTGCTTAAATAGTTTTGTCACTTTCTTATGGGAGGAGGAATTTAAGCAAAGTTCAGTAATTCCCCTATAGAGGTATTTGCAGGATTGATTGTGATTATACTTGCACCTTCTCCAAAAGCCCGAAGTAGACAGCTAGCAGCGGATTTATGCCACATACTTATTATTACATTGCTGTGTGAACAGGACATAATGGTCTAAATGTATTCAATGCAACAGAGAGACTAAAAAAGTTAATTAATCTCAGCAAAAAAAAGTCCTGGATGTATTTCTGGTGCTTAACTTTAGATGTGCTCACTTACCTTAAGGCAGCATAGTGCTGAGTGAAGAAGCTGGTCCCTTTGTTGCATTAAAGACACTTAGACTTAATGTGTTTTTTCTAGCATTATGTGAAAAATGCAGGCTGTTTGGAAAACAAAGTCTCATTAAGGAAAAAGTGCATTTGATGAGAGAAGCTCTGATGCTCATATGAAAGTGACTTCTCATAGCATCTTGCATGCAAGTTGAAATTTTTAGCATTTGTTCCACATCATGCTTGGTATGACTTGGTTACAAATTGAGTGTTACCAAGAATGTAATAAATGTAATTTAACAAGTAATTCCTGAGTTTGGGATTATTTTTCAATGTTTGATGTGAGAATGAAGAAATGTTCAAATTCTTTATGCAAAAACACTGAAACTAACTTGTTAGAAGGAAATGTGATTTTTCCTTTTAGATTGAGCTGTGCGATTGAATTGTTCACTCCACAGATGCATTACAGAGCAGTTAAAGGTAGATGTTACAGGAGAAATATTGTCACTTGCCTGGTTTTTCCCTCAACAGACTATGATTTCTCTCGAAAGTCTGTATAAAAATAGGGCGTTGTATTTTACATATAAATTTGTATTGCTTTTTAATAATGTGGTTGGAGTATTAATTTTAAAATTAGGTACAAATATTGCATTCAGAGATCTAATGGGAAAAATTCTACATCTTATTGATTAAAAAATTTCTTGTCCTGGTGAATGCTGCTGGTACTGACACGTTTTTGAAACTGTTGTCAAAGTGAAAATAAGTATTGAACATGTAATTTCAGGGATGCTGTTCTGACTGTTCTTCTGATATATTATCTAGATACCATGTCACAGCCAAATGAGAATTGAAATAGAGAAAATAAGCACAAGATACAACTCCAAAAAAAAAACAAAGAAAAAGGTATTACTAATAATGCTACATATGGAAAAGCAGAGATACAAAAATTAGTCGGCAGTTGTTACTTTTAGAACACTGAATGTAGTCAAACTGAGGTACCTCCTTTGGAGTTTGTTTAATTCACCCCAACATTGCTGCTTCCTCTTAATTGTTGTGTGTTCTTATTTGTAAAGTACATACTTCAGAAACATTTTTAAGTCGTGGCTTAAGCTGAGATAACAATGTCAGGAAAGCGTTGTAGTCATAAGACTTTCAGTTGTAGTTTTAGAAAGTTGAGAAACCTGTGGGAAAAAAAAATATCTTTTGGTGGTTCTCTTGACATTTTTAAACCCTATAACTGTCATGCTGTTGTCAAAGATTGAAAAATCTACTGTGATTTTCATGCTCACAGACAGAATTGGTTTTAGCATTGTGTGCGTGTTAGTTAACAGTAAGACAATAAAGGCATGGTTTTCACTAGTGTAATGCTTTACTTGAATGCAGTTGCAGTAAGGTAAGGTTATTGGCTGGCTGCATGGTGTGAGATACTGCTAAAAGTCAAAACTAATTTGTTGAAATTGCTTAAAGCGTAATTAGTTAATCATACAAGTTTACATTGGCATCTAACAAACATTAAGTAAGAATTCAGTCAAAGCTTTTAGATAGTTGTTCATAAAACATTTTCTGTTCTAAGAATGGTTCTCTTATTGAACATTTCCTCTTTTTTAACTGAAAAACTAAAAAGTAAAAGAAGCTATTAAAGAACCACTCAAGAAATTAAGGGAGAAGCAGGAATCCAAGAAGGAAAACGTCAAAGATGAGGAAGAAAAAAAGAAAGCCAGGAAGGGAAAAGATGCTACTGATCGAAAGGACAAGAAAGCTGTTGATATGAATAAATTAAAGAAAGATTCTGACAAGGCTAAAAGGGACAGAGGAAAGGAAAAGGAAAAGAGCCTAGATAAAAATGTAAAGTCCAAGGACACTGCAAAAAAAACAGCCAGTGAAAAGGATGGTACTATGCAGGTGGGAAAAGACAAAGAAACAAAAAAGATAGTTAAAAACCCATCCAAGGAAGACAAGAAAGAAAAGAAATAAACAGAGTTCTGGTTCTGCTAATGAGGAACAGACCTCGAGAATGAGAAGTCCATCATATATCTTTAAATGTGGTAAATATGACAATGAGAAGATGTTTTCTGGAAATATATATGAATAAAGGCAACCTACAATACTTGTTTGAAAACTGTTAAGTGTATAGAGGCTTTGTAAACACAAACCAAAAATTTCTGCTGTGAAATATACATATGTTAATATGCCTGGCTGATAGTGTGTATTGAAAACAGAAATGTCAAAATGATGCTGTTTACTTCAAGCATTCTCTAAATCTGGTGGTTTGCTTGTTTCCCTTTCATTGTTTTCTGTATTAAAATGCTATTTTCTTGATGTGGGAATAAGTATGTAATATTGTATATCAAATGCAAGTTTAAAAGCAATAATAAGAGGAAAATCTGGACATATATAGTGGAAACTTGCAAGAAAATATTTCTGTTTCATGAAAACAACCGAGATGAACATTAATGAAAATATTATCATAGGAGATTAGCAAATAGGTGTCAAATATTCCCTGCTAAACTTTTTTCCCCCGAGTAGACTGAGAAAACTGTTTCTTACACAAACACTCAAAACAACTTTAGCTTTACGTATATTTATGAGACTCAGCCAGGATGCTGCAACACTTTTGTTTAGTGATCCTGGGACAATATATTTTGCTTTTCTTTCTTAGGTCCTTTATTTATTTATTGGTTATCTAGGTCTGAAAACTTGATTGATTGCCACTTTTCAGTTAACTGTGTCCTAATTATTCCAAGTTTTCCAAACTTCTGTAATTAATACTTAGGCCACCAATTTCACCATTGATAGGTATTGTTGGATTCCAATCAGATTTTAGGAAGTGATATGCTACTACTACTGTATTCTGGTTGAACTTGATTAGAGAACAGCTTATGTATTCTTGCAGCCATTGTTTTCTTAAAAAAATGTTTTATAAAGTACATGATACTTCTGTAAGCAAGCTCCCATGTTTGTTTGCTCTTAAAGCTTCTATATTTTTATCACCAAGGAATGATTTATCCAACAGTCTCATTAGAATATGCAAAGTTACAAAACATTTCTGCAGAGATGTCTCGTATGCTATTAAATCTACTTGCTTTCAAGTTTATATGAGAAAGTAGTATTTTGTAATTCTACAGACAAATAATATTGCTTAGTATGTTGAAATATTAATTACACGATAAAATTACACAAGATTCAGAACAAAATTTGTAATGCAAGTTGAAGATTTATTGTTGTTATACTGCATATTGCTTTAAAGAAAACAATACTAAGGTGTGAGTGTGAGTATATGCACGTGAGTGATGATGTAAGATTGAAGTCCTGAATGTTGATTCTGTTCATGGCTTTGCTTAAATTTTGTGTGTAAGAGTACCTCAGACTTTCAATACATCACAGAAGTTTCTCTGTAAGGTGCTTTGGTATCCCTAGAGGTATAGGATATGTGGTAATAGGATAAGATATCATCTGATGTATTTAATTTTTTTTTAAAGCAAAGTTATGAAAAATTGTTCAAATGAAAGCTGTAGAAAATAGTACAGTAGCTTAAGATTCTAGCTGTGATAATTAACAGAGACGATATACTGAGCTATTTTCTAAATATTTATATGTGTGAAGAAGAATGCAAAAGATGTGTGTGTTATGAATTTTATAGTGCTTAGCAAAAACTTGACAGAATGAAGTTTCAATAAATGCACTTGCATAATGAGCATTCTCTTTTAAGTTTCTGTCATGATAGACATGTTCATCTTTAATAAGTGTGAAGATACATATTTGACAGGAGAGCACTCAAATCACACTTCTTAAGAATGGTAGCATGGTGGTACAGTGCACATCACTTATTTTCTCCCCTAATGTGACAGAAGTTGTAACTGCCTGGGAGTGAAATTTGGAATGAGTTGTCTTTCTGATTAACATAATGTATCTATGACCCAAAGTTTATCGGGTGCTGAAAATGTTGTTTGTTTTTTTTTATTATTATTATTTTTCCAAAGAGTGTTTTATTTGGGCAGCACTCCAAGCTGTACAGATAGTCACACAATAAAATGAGATTTTTGCCCCAGAGATTTGTTGTGCTGTTGTATATATCTATGAAATATTATTGTCATTCAATTTAACGTGGCAAGTTACCACATAAGCTCAAGCAGTGTGCTAGGCAAGTAAAAACTGAACGCAACTTTATTGTAATAAAAAGATAAGAGAAACTAGTGTCTTGCAAAAAATAAATTACTTAACATACTATATTTTCACTAGGATTGAATAGGAATCAGTGATTAACACATGATAGATGTGTATAAAAAGCTTGAAAGTGAAGTTCAGAAATGATAAAGCAAAACAAAGAAATACTCTTGCTAGTCCCTTCTCTCCCTATACACAGCCTAGCTGCTTGTTCGCTGTGAAATACTATCTTTTGAAATATTTTGAATCTGTTTATTGTTCATGAAACAGCAAGTGGTTGCTGAGAATTGGACATGTGGGTTATTGAAGATAAGAAGACTTACTTAGAGGTGTATATGTAAGGGGAGTGTCCTGTATTTCTGAAAGCAGAGTTGCTGTTTCTGTAGTTCACACAAAGTTGTTCTGAACCATACTAGTTCTGTGTGTATTCAGATATGTTTGACTCGGTAGAAACACGGTAGTTCTTTTTTAGAAAACTTTACTAACTTGAAATGTAATACTTACATTGTTCCCCTTAATGTTGCTTTTACAAGATTGTCACCAATACAGGAGTGTACATTGTAGTGTAGCTTCTGCTTTCTTAATATTTTCTATTTATTTCTGTGCATGCAGCTCTTGAGCAGCTAGTTTGTTTTGAGTAGTGTGTGTCTATTTTAGAACATAATTTTGTCCTAATTGACCTTTGAATTGATACTTAAATATGAACCTAGGAAAAATTATGTAGGATTAGAGGAGAATTCCTTTTGGAATGAACTTCAGAAGACCTTTTTTCTACCATCCTGCTCAAAACAGGGTGACCTCAGAGGTATGACCAGGATAAGCTGGCTGTTATCCAGCGTGGTCTTTAAAATCTCCAAGGATGGGAACGCACTACCTTTCTGTGCAGCCTTTTCCCACTAATTTGACTGTCCTCATGGGGGAGGTAGGGGCAGTGCATGGGGGTGTAAGTTTTTCTTATATCCGGTCTGAACCTCTTTGTTTTTTAAGTCTTCATTGAATCCTTTGTAAAGGATAGTTGATTAGGCTAATACCAATACATTCCTTCTTAAGGATGTGATGTCTTAAGACGTGTCATAATCTTTAAAGTCTATGAATTACCTTAATCTCTTACCATGGTGTTGATCACTGCTGTTACTGTTTGCTTTCTTTTCGTTATATTTTGATCTAGAAGTATTGTGTGTCATAGATAGATAGCAAGCATCTTTGTGGTGAAATTCCGTTAGTGTTTTCCTGTAGTAACTTAGTTGTCAAAAGAAGCTGGAGACTGTAATTACCTGATTTTGAAGAAACTGCAGTTCTCTTTATCAGAACTTCTAAGGTTTAATTTAGGAATTTAAAATAACTCTTCACATTCTGAGCAGCATGTTATTAAGTTCAAATTAGTTCTTCATAAAACCTGTAAAATGGAGTGTATGAAGCACTTTTCCCCCAAAGAGAAAAACTGTGAAAAACCTGCTACCTCTTTTTTTTTTTTTTTTTTTTTTTTTTTTTTTTT
>NW_009952893.1:1894222-1924277 GCF_000747805.2 Chaetura pelagica | reverse complement strand
AAAAAAAAAAATGGTGAAAAACCCCCCCTCCTTTTTTTTTTTTTTTTTTTTTTTTTTTTTTTTTTTTTTTTTTTTCTGAGTAGATATTGAGAATAGCACAGTAATTTTAGTTCAGTTACTTTGGAATAAATGCAAGTGGTTAAATTTATGTCCCTTCCTCCCTTCCCACACCCATTGTATCTTTGTCTTAAAAACATTTGTTTATTATCTGAAATATACACTTCAGACTTTGTGTATATCACTGTATATAAGAACAGCCCTGTAATTGTGGTTAATTTTTTTAATGCATTTTGGAGAATTTTTTGTCAGTTAATTTAAGTGAAACAACTTTCTTAGTTTATAATTGAATCAGATAAAAAAGAGCATAAAGTTAACTTTGTAACTGAAAAATGCAGGCCTTAAAGAAAGATCTGTCCCAGCACAGCCAGCTTCAGCAGAATCTGATGAGACGATCCAGCCTGCAGAGAAGTCATATGTCGAATCAGGTAAGGCCTTTTATAAACCACAGGTGAAACAAAAGATACAGTACTTCACTTGGATTATAATTCTGCTTCCTCAGCACTCGAGCTCATGGTGTTATTTCTTTGGGTAGAAAAAAAAATCTTTGGTGACTTTTAAGAGTGGCTCATCAACTGTAGTTTATTTAATGGGAATCTGTTAATAAAATCATATATAAATCAGTGACCATGGAAAATTTATAATTTCAAAATATAGAAGGTACTCTTGTCAGCTTTCATGATTGCTATCAGAACCATATCCCATCAGAATAACTTCTGCTGATGTACAGTTGTGGTTTTGATACATATGCAACAGTGTATCCAGTCAGAATAACAACAGATTCTCCACCTAAAAAAAACCCCAACAAAACCAACCAAACAAAAGCACCCAGAAAAAGCCCAACAACCAATTTAAAAGATTAATAAAATACTCACTTTTCTATTAAAATCAGTATCATAAATACAATAAATGCAGCTTCTAGTGTTGAAAAAGAATAATTTAACATTTTAAAAGTACTGTATTAGTAACATTTATTAGGTTCAAGAGGAATTCAAGAAAAATAATTTTACGTGTCAGATTTCAGATATGTGATTTATATCTTAGTTTTAGAGAGTATATATTTTTACCTGTTCCTTGAAGTGGCTTACTTACCCTACTTGATGTTTATGTGAACCTAATGCAGTTAATACAATAACCCACAAATATGGAGCATATGGTCAATGAAATGGAATATGTAATTTGTTTTTAAATACTTGCATTAGTTTGACTAAGTTGTCATTTATAAAAACTTAATATAAAATTATAACTGTTGTTTCCTTTTTTTTGTTTGGTTTCATAACTAATACCATTTTGGGTCTTTATTTGAAAAATACAGCTGGGATTTGGTTTTGTTGAGTTTTTCGGTGTTAAGGCTACACTTCATACAAATCCCTTTTAGGTCCTAGGCTGGTGTTTTATATGAGAATCACTTGTCCCTGAAATAAATTAGTGATTTATTCTGCTGTGAACTGCCAGGATGAGACCTTGATATTGTAATGTTAGTATCTATTTTCCCTGTTCATAAAGCAAACAAAACCCAACGCCTGAAAATGACATTCTGTTGTCAAATATGACGTGCTAGTGTGGCTGCCTACATTTTAGAAAAGTAATGGTTGAAAGTTTTAGTTAAATAATTACTTAGAAGAGAATTCTTCATTTGAATAGTTACTGCCACTGAGAAAATTATACACATAGAAAATGCAGGGTAGATAAATTCTTGCAATTCATCTTCAGAATGAATCTGGTGTGATTGATGCAGTCAATTTACGTATTGCAGAGTTAGCAAAACCAAATTGTTTCTGTAATTGCATGAGTTGCAGAGGTTCATCAAGTAAATCTCTACAGAACTTTATGGAATTGGAATGAGAACTTTATGGATATTTGTAAAAGCTGCAGGCTTTGAGCTAATGTTTAGACTTTGCCTTTTGCACTTAACCTACCTTTGCTGCATTTTATAATCCTTTTAGAAGTCAAGAGTGCTGACGTAGATGTGGAAGAGGAAATTCAGTCTGTTCTTCACGAGGCTCTCCATTCCCACCCTGGTAATGCACTAACACTCAGAAATCACTGAAGGATTTATAAATACTGCCATAGGCTAGACAACCCTTAGAGTCTGTTTTTGGTATGCCCTTAAAGTACTTTTGCCTGTACAAAACATTCTAATTGGCTCATATGTTATTTTCAAGAAAATTCTGAAAATTCAGTAACCAAATTCTAAACCTCTTAACCCAGTGATGTTTGGCAGCAGTAACTTAGTTGACAAAGATTTTCTTAGAAGACTGTGTAGAGTCCAAGAATGGTTAAACAGATATGGCTTTTTCTGTGCGCAAAGAAGCCACTGCCAAGTCAATACAGAGACTGGGTTTATACTGCTGAAAGGTACAGACAAGTTATGTGTCCCCTCTCCCAGTCATAAAGGGTGTGCTGAAAACTGAATATTTGCTGGTAATAGACTTTACCAAAGAATATGTATTCACTAATAATCTGCATTATTGATTAGGAGAGAGACATGAAGATGTAGATCAAAGTATAAATGATCAGTGGCAAGTGAAGGAAGAAATACATGGAGAAACTCTTGAAGCTCCTGCAACAGATGAGTTGCTCAAAGAATTAGAAAATGAAATGCAAGAAGCTTATGAGACACCAGATTCAGTTCAGAAAGGTATCTGAATGACTAAATATATTTAAAATTGAATTTTGCCGAAAGTAAGAACAGACAAATGGAAATACATCTCATTAAAAACTTGACTCATCATTTCTCCTTGCAATAGAGACTTAGCAAATGTCAAGTACAGCAAGTATTATTTACCAAATAAGTATTTTTTAAATCAAAATATGTTACTTTTATTATATGTTATTTTGTATGGCATCCAGATAACTGTATGTTATTCTTTAATTATTGCTACTGCAGTATTGGCTTTATTGGCTTTCAACCAGACAAATTCATCTATACTCCAGCTATTCATCTCTGCGAATAGAGAGACATCTATAATATCTGTGGATTCTGCTTCTGGATGTTTTAACTTATTCAACTAAATTTTAAGTTTATTAGTTTAGCCATTTGTAGACAGCCTTATTCTAACTCTTTCTAATGTGGCTCTTTTGGCGAATGTTATACATAAATTATATTGCAAGTTCTGCTGAGAACACAATGTTATCTAAAGATGCTTGTATCCTTCTACCATGTGGAATTGACAGGATTATATAAATTGTAATCAAAATTTTAAAGCTGATCATATGATTTTAATCCAACTTAAAAAAAATCTTTCTGGATGCTTTTTAAGTGCACTACTGAAGTTTTAAACATATCTTAATACCTCTTTTTGAAAACCTCATATAACAGATGTAATCCGAAAGTTTTCATTGCTGGAAATACACTGAGAATTTTTCTTCACAACAGAAAAAATTATTTTCAGTCTGGGTCTATTGTATCTCCTTGTTTTTGTGTCTCTTCTACTTATCCACAGTGCAAGTAGAAGTAGGGGAACAAAGGACAAATTCAAATGCTTTAAGTCTTCAAAATTACTTTTTAGGAGGCGAAGAGAATATGTTCTACTTACTTTACATTGACACAGACATTTCTGTGGAGAGTCATCTTTTTTTGAGCAAATATGTATAGGGTTTATATGTGTATACACATTTTCAATATTATATGTAAGAAAAAAATGATTATTTTTATTTTTTTGATCTATATACTAATCTTGCTGGCACTAGAAGAAATGTACTTAAAATTTCTTCTTTGAAATCTGGCTGTATTCTTACACGATCTGTTACAGCATTTGCAGTATCATTAATTGATTTTAAAATTTATAAATTCATGTTTGTTTCTCAGATGCTGATCGTTTGGCAGAAGATCTTGGAGCAGTGGAGCCTGAACCATATGAAGCTCCAGGTATAATTTTATTTTTCCAAACTTGGTAATATTAGTTTTCTAAATGTAGCTAATTATGTGAGAAAGCAAAATAAAAAAAGGTTAGAATGGTTTAAGAATATGTAATTCTGAGATTATTTTTTTTTCAAAACAAATATTCTTGATTGCCTTGTATATTTTTGCTTTGAGATGTATCATACTTGCTATTGCAAGTGGTTCTTAAAAAGAACAAATGATAGGTGTGGAAACTACTTGCATTGGTGGAAAAACTTCATTTTTACTTTTTTGTGTGTTTCTGGCAGTTGTGATGATTGGTATCTGGACAGGCAAAGAGGTACATGGTTTTACATTCCAAGAATGTGAGAATGAGGTGTATTGCTTATAATACTGTTCTCTTACAGCATACAATGCTAAGGTTCTTTTAGTTTATTATTCTTGACATTAGTCAGAAACTTGTGTTCTCATGTGGAAACTGTCACCTTTCAGAAGCATCCAGTCCTGTTTCTTTACATCCGATTGTTCTATCTAGCAGTGAGTCAGCACCAAGGACATGATTTTGAATTCTCCTTGCACTGTCTTTGAGCACAACCTAATTAATCTTGAAAGCTTTTTCAGATGTTGCCTGGACTAATCCATTTAGCTTATAATCATCTTCCTATTGTGTGTGATGTCACGTACAATGACATTAGCTCATCTTTCTATTTTGAAGAAACTTGGAAACTTGGTGGATATTAGAGTTTTCCTACTAGCTGATAAGATTCTTCTCTGTATGTCTGCTAATAATGTTTTCTGTCGTTAGTTTATAGGCAGCCTCTTCCATTTACATTAGACATTGGTTTCTGTTTGGCCTAGGCTTCTGATCTTTAGCTCAATGTTAGTTCTGGACTTTATAGTCCTGTTTGGTGTCAAATATGACAGAAAAATAACTTTTATTTGTTTGATACAGCAAAAACTGCTTATTTATATTTTTATGGCAGATTACTTGTTTCCAGTTACAGATTTGGAATCCAGGCTGTCATAGTTCCAAAGCGAAAGGATAGCTATTTTTCCTTCAGAAGCATGTGTTGTCAGATGCCTTATGCTGAGTATGATTGTTGTCACATATTAAAATAATCAACATATTTAGCTAGGCAATGAAAAATGTGAATTGCTCCAAATCTGTGATGTCAGAAGCAAATGTACATATTTCTCAAGGTCTGATTTATGGCTCCTATTTTGTCTTCTGTAGATCATTACCAGTGAAAAAGTAAAAGAAAGTAAAGAAGCTGCTTTGGAATATTTAGGATTGAGGAAGATCAGATTTTTATTTGTATTAGAAAAACTATTAAAAATACTGATGGAGACACTAACTGATCTAGTTTTCATAAAGACAGAATAACAGAAAATGGAAATGAAAGTGGCCCAGCACCTTCCATTGGTTTGCCATGTGCCAAGTTGCAAGTGTCTGTAAGATTTTGATTTGTTACTTTTCAACTAAGGAGCTACATTTAGCTATTGTCAGACACATTATGGATTCAAATTAAAATAACAGAGTATTAAAAAGGTTTATTTTCTTATTTCAAAAATACTTATTTTTTCATATTGAATTTACAGTTTCATATGAATATGATGTGGAAGTAGAAAATACAGTAAGCGATCCAGAAGCTCCAGGTTTGTTAATTTTAATTACTTCAGATTATACTATAATCACTTTTTTAAACATGCTTCAAAGTAACATGTCACATTGATTGTTTACATTACAGTTTTATTTTCAAACAGCTTTTCAAGTAGTTTCAGATAAAGCTGATTTTTGCAGCTGTGTTACTGTTATATTTGTCAACACAACAGTCCATGAATCTAACCCATAAATACTTACTTCCAGTCTAATCAATGAATTGTCAAAGACCTACTTATATTCCTAATTTTAAGCCTAATACAAATATGCATGAATTTACTATGTTGTGTGACTTAAAGAGGTAGCTGCTGTATGTGTTTTACAGTCCAGCTGTCACTTTCAAGCAAAATGTCAAAATGTTTAGTTCTGCTATTCTTGAGATAATTATGGAATCTTTTAAACTTTTCTTTTGTTATTTAGCTGTTACAAGGAAATTTGTTAAGAATATAAAATTTTAATTGTTTTTATTTAAGGTGACCCTGAGATAATGCTAGAAGATGCTATGGAATATTATTTAGGTACAGTCCAAAATCTTATTTATCTTTTTTGAAGTTTCATTGAATTTTGGCCTCAAATCAAGAAAAAAAAACCCACACACAAACAACAAAAAACAAAAACAAAACTGTTGGACTTTGTAGGTAGCATCAATCCCTTAGTAGGTTATTACATGTGTATTTTTATTTAAGTTCTCAAAAAATGCAGAGACCTATATGGATACTTCTTTTTCTAATGTCAAAATGAGCAGAGTAATATTTTGGGGGCTACATTTCCAGGAGAAATGAACTTTATATTTTAAGTTGCACAGAAGTATTTCTGTGGATAAAAAATAATTGCAGTTTGCCAAAGATACTGGAATTAGTGTGGTGTCAGGAAAAAGGTAGGACCTTTAAATATAATAAATTTTTAAAGCAGTAACAAGTGGATTCCTAAATTCCACTGCAGAATTTTGCTGTATGTAGAAATGATGAGTATTTCCATTCTGAATCAGAGGTAATTTGTAAAAGAGTTCATGAACTGTATAAGAAAAATTTTGTGATGGTGCTTTATCTTTTTTAAGTCTATCTTGTGATGCCAGAAAATCATTCTGTTCCCACAGAATTCCATAGAAATTCTCAACTTTGTTGAACTCTTTTTAACTTTAGTACAGTATAAAATATTCTATTTTTTCTTAATAAAATTGACTCCGTATTATTTGTATGTATTTATGTATGTTTTAAAATTCCACAAATTTTCATATTGACTTTTTTTCCTTTAAACAGATGATAAAGTGCAAGACGATTATAATGAAGACAATGGTATGACAACTTCTACATTTAATTAAGTGACAATATCAAAGAATTTCATTAATATGAAAGTGAAATAATTTGTCTTAACATTTTTCTAAGTTATCACATTACTTTGCAAGTTTTCAGTTAAGGTTTTGGATATTTTTTTATGTTCAGACCCCCTGGATATGTAAGCAATCAATTGATTTCTAACATGAGGATAAGTATAAGAGTATGCATATAGGTTATATTCCCATATTCATCCTCTTTGTCATACTTTGGACGTATGTGGAATGAGGATGTTGAAGACTTTACGTGCTCTTTTTCTTATGAAATCCCAGCCAAGTCAGCTGTGGTTTATTGCTTTATAGCTCAATGCTTCAATTTCAACTTGTCTGTAAGTGCCAGTAATTTGGAGATTATTTTCTATTTGTTTGATTTGGTTAATGATTTGCTAATGATTTCTGAGACTGTATCAAAAAGTAACTGAGAAGAATTCTAGTGGTCACAGTCTAGAAACAAAGGTATGTGGTTGTGATTTCTTCTGAGAGATCCTCTACAGACTACTGTACTTCAGAAAAGTTAAGCAAATCACCCTTGTTTATTTTCCATGTTTATATAACCTGAGTAAGGGACAATTCTTAACTTCAAAATATTTGTGACAGAAAACCTTGAAGTTCATTCTTTGTCCTCAGGAAAATCCACCTTTGGCATAGAAGTAAAAATTCCATTGAAGGACTTTCACTGTCCCAAAGGTCTGTAATTAGTCCATATCTTTCTCAGTCTGCAGGAAAAGATTATTTGCCTCATCTGTGATGCGCTTGATGAAATGTAGCAGCATCAATAGGACAGAAAAGCAAGAGAGACCTACCTTTTTCCCTACGCTTATTTATTCTTCTTTCAAGCAGACACATACTTTGCAATCAGTTCCTAATCAAGAATCACTTCTCTTGCTTCTCACATCTGGCTATGAAGAAGTGCAACTTTTAATCTTTACTTTTCAAACTCCTTCATAAGTAGTGGTAACATGATTAGAGAATTCTTCCATGGTCCCTGCCCTCAGGAAGAGTCATCTGGCTGTTTTTGGAGTAAGATGATCATGGAGGTTCCCAAAGTAATTTGTATCAGTGTTCCATAGAATCAGTTCCAAAACCATTTTACATTCTGCAGTCTCTTCTGGCATCTCAGCACAGGAACAGTGAATAGTTCTGTTTTGTGCGTAACTCACGCTCTTCACAGGCAGTGGTTTTATGTGCCGCAATGAGAGTTTGAAATAGTATCAGGTAAATCAGATTTAGGTTTTGTTTTTTTTTATTGCTCTTTCTTTACTATTCCAAATCCTCTAATTAGGCTGATGAAGAGAATAGGAAATTCCATTCTTTTTGTCAAAAGGAAATTTCAAGGTGTGGGAGGTGATTGGCAAAAAATTATTATTATTGGCTACTAAATTGCCAGGCTTTTTATGCAGTGAAGTATGCCTGCACTTCTGACAAACTGCTTTTATCTTGACAATTCACCTTTTTTTTAACAGAATTATGCCTTGCTTCCAAGTCCTCTCTTTGAGACCATCTGGTTCTGAGAGAAAGCACAATGCTTCCTTGTACTTTATAGAGGAGTTTAATTGAGACCTCTAGCCTGGAGCAGTGTAGGAGAAAAATACTAGTCAGGTGAAGCATTGAGTGCCCTTGGCACTTGCAAATATTTATTTTATTCTTTTTTTTGTCCATGCTGAACCTCTACCCATCTTGAATGCTACATGAAGTTAAGAAGTTATTTGGAATTTCACTATTTGTTCCAAGGACAGACCTGTTATTTCCAGGCACTCACTGGTGTCTCAGAAATAACCAGAGAAAATAATGAGAAATTGCTATCAGGATCCCTAGAAAAGATGAGCAAGATAGTCTAATCATTCTCAGTGCTATAGGCTCATCTTATGTTGTCAGTCCTTTAAGGTTTGAGCTAACCAGCCCACCATGGATGTCTCAGAAGATGTGCTTAAATATGTGAGGCTGTCTTTCTGTGACACACCATGTTTCCTTCTGTGTTCAATCTATCCAGTTTCAGGACATGGGAGTTGTAGTTGTTCATGAATGTTTACTGGACATTTTAGCAGTTATGGTACTTAGTTTTCATCCCTCTTGTTTCCTGGCCTATCTTTCTTATAGCTTTAAACTTGCTTTTGGTTGGATTGAAACGGAAACAGATTTTCTCTTCTCCTGGAGAAGGAGTTCTCTGAAATCAGAGATGGCAATCATCATGGAGATCTGAAATTCTTTTTCTTAAATGTAGGGCTGTGTTTTTGACATTAGCTCAAAAACTGTAGTTCACATCCACGAGAAGATTCTCTTTAAAGCTTCAGATGCAGATCAGAAATCAGCAGAAATATAAGCTTCTCTGTTCTAGACTCAATGTATTTTCTCTGTCTCTGTCAATCAGGTATGTTTCCCCTCTTCTGGCAGACCCTCTGAGGTATTATTTTCTCCAATCCTGATGCTTTCTAGAATTTGCAGAAAGCTGTTAGGGCAGTGCCAGTATGATTGTTGGCCAGAGGAGTTAAATTTCTTTTCTGACTCTGGCATTGCTTCTTAATTCAGGTCAGTAAGAAGTTCTAATAGAATGGCAGTTCCTGTAATGGTTTCTGCCTTGCATGATGGGAGAAACTGAAGGCCTGTGGTAGGCTGCACCCACTTTGTATGTCTAGCATCTTGAAAGGAACTGGTTCTTCCTACCTTCTGCAATTATTGTTAATTCTAAAAATTCTATAGTTGACATGAGTGTGTGTACCCACAATAAAGAGTGTAAATGGAAAGAACATTTAACTTGGAATACAGGGGCTCAGTTATTGTACACAACTTTCAGTAATTCTGTGAAGAGTTTCATGAAGGCAAGTTTGAGATTTTAATTAGAAATTAAGACTTCTGGATCATGGATTTTTTTCAAGAATATGCTACAGGAACTTTTTTTTTTTTAGTTATAACAATATCTGCATATATAGAAATGCTTGAAATTGCAGGACTATGTTCACATTTGGTATTTGGGGTTTTTTGGTGTAGAATTTCTATTACAAGTTACAGTAAGGATTCATATATCTATTAAGGCCCCAAAAGTAGAGAAAGTTTATGAGAGCTTTACATTTGTCAGTAAAGCAATCAGTCAACTGGGTGCTTAACAACCAAATTTTTAGGATACTTCATTCATATCAACCACACAGGAACTTAATTTTTCTTTCCTTTCAGAACCAAAACATGATACACATGATAAGACTGAGACTCAAGATACAGGTATATATATATATATAAATATATATATAGATGTCTGTGTGCATATATGTATGTGTGTGTGTGTACACTCCCACACACATCCCACCAGGTATATATATTTATATATATGTGGAGCATATTAGAAAAATCTTAGTTTCATATGTGATTAGGGTAGACATACCTCTAAAATAAATGTTATTGGAATATAAACTCTTCTCAAAATCAGAGAAATGTTTGACTCAGGTTAGCATAAAAATCATTAACTTAATCTTGCAATTTATATGTACTGAAATATGTCATCTGTGTGATCTTCAGTCATGATATAGTGCCGATTATGGCAAAGGTGCATTACAGTCTTTGTAGTTAAAAAGTGTAGTTTTGACTGTGAGCTGAGGAACCATCTTTTAATATACCATCTTTGAGGATTGCTCTTTTAAGGTTTCAATGGACATTTTGAACACAGTAGTTCAGCACAGACACTCAGCCTGCTACCTGTTGTGAAGCTTCCTTAACACCTTGTAGCCAGTGCTTAAGACTGTTCAAAGTTTACAGGCTGTCAGTACTAGCTCTGCCTTGGTGCATAGTGATTGCTAGTGCCTTTTTCTAGCTAGCAGAAGCAAATAAAAGCTCCCTCTGGGTCCTGAAATATTTGCTGTCTTGAAATATCAGCTCTTTTGAGATTCATCTCAGCTATTGAAAAGACAATTGTTTAGTTTAAAATGAAATCAATAAATACTGCAGTATAAATAAATTGTAAGTATCTATTTTGTCATCTTTGGGATCATAAGCTTAGGAGGGAAGTGAAATGAGTTAACAGGTACAATAGTCAAAGAAAACAAAAAAATATATACTGTGGAATCCATAATTTGAGTTGAAGAACTTGCTGATTGTAGCTCTGGAACAAAAGTAGGAATCACCAAGGAATTGCATGTTTATACAGATAAATGGACTTGTACTTTAAAGTTTAGAATTTTTTGGGAGAGGGAAATGTTTGGGTTTTAGTATGTCTACTATCACTGGAGTTGGTGCTGTAAAAGATGCAAGTGGGAGTTCTGATTATGCTTGTAAAGATTAAGACTGGCTTTAAAATTTTAGTTTTTAAAGTTACTGTCACTTAATCTATACAACATTTCCTCAAGAGGTACAATTTTGAAATATTTACCTTCAGTTCTTCAGTGAAACAGGGAAGAAAATTAAAGAATTTCTGTTTTTTCCTCAAATTAATTAAAGTTCCTGTTTGTTTATAGCAGTTCACTGTTCACTGTTAAACATGTCTGTGGGTTAGCTGTGTTCTTTTGCGTTGTATGTACATTTTATCAGTTGAGGGCTTGACTTTAATATTGATCTGAATTGAATGTTTTCTCAGCTGTTGAGGACCTTCCGGAGGAGGAGAATGAAGCTACAGAGCCAGGTACATACTTTGTATATGCATTTTGAAGTCTGATGCAAAACAAACAAACAAAAAAACCCAAACAAACAATCAAAAACAAGCTGATTACATATTATCTTTATTTTTATACTTCCTCTTATAGATGAAATTATTGAAGATTTTGATACTGATAAAGAGCTGCCAGGTATGACTTTTTATAGATGAGTTTTTATAGTTTGTGAAAGAAAACATTTTTTCTTCCATTTATATTTGTTAATATAATTGAAAAATTAATTATAAAATGGTTTGGGTTGGAAGGGACATTTAAAGATTATCTGGTCCAACCCCCCTGCCATGGGACATCCTTCAGTAGATCACCTTGCTCAGATCCTCTTCCAACCTGGCCTTGAAGCGTTCCTGAGAGGGGGCATCCACAACTTCCTTGGGAAAGCTGTGCCAGTGTCTCACCACCTTCATCGTAAAACATTTCTTATGTCCAATCTAAAGTTACCAGCTTTCACTTTAAAACCGTTGCTGCTTGTCCTATTGCTACAGGCCTTGGTCTGTCTCATTTTTCTTATAAGCCCTTTTTACATACTGAAAGGCTGCAATGAGGCCTCCCCTGAGCCTTCTCCAGACTGCACAACCCCAACCCTCTCAGCCGTTCCCCATACGATGGGTGCTCCAGCCCTGTGATCATTTTTGTGGCCCTCCTTGGGACCTGCTCTGACAAGTCTATGGCCTTGTGTTGGGGCCTCCAGAACTGGACACAATAGTCCAGGTGGGGTCTTGAGAGAGTGGAACAGAGGGGCAGAATCCCGCAACCTGCCGGTCACACTTCTTGTGATACAGCCCAAAATATAGTTGGTTTTCTGGGATGTGAGCACATATTGCTGGTTCATGTCCAGTTTTTAATCCACCAGAGGATCCTCAGGTCCTTCTCCACAAGGCTACTCTTAGTCCATTCATCCCCCCAGTCTGTACTGAATACTGGGGATTGCCCTCATCCATGGTCAGGACCTTGCGCTTGTCCTTGCTGAACTTCATGTCATTCTTATGTAGTACTTAAACCTTCAGTTTGAGGAGTTGAGTATATTGATTTCCCAGAATACTACTCAAAAATAATAAATTTTTGTTTGTTTTGCTGTTTTCAGGGAATTTAAAATGAGTACTGGGTCACATCTAATTTGAAATTTTTAACTTCTCAGAACAAATGATCATGAAGCAAGATTTTTTTCAAACATGATTAATTAATTCAGTCAGCTAGAGTAAAGTGATCTAAACTGTAGTTTGAGCACAGTGTAGGATTTGATGCTATATTTATTTAGGTTTCTATTTGCAAACTTTGTTCTTGTATAACTAAATGGAGGAACAAACATTGTTTCACACAAACAATTGCAAGCTAAATAATTTTTGAGGGGGTGCGATAAGAATGGAAGTTAATAACAGAAAGGAACCAAACTTTTGGACATTCAGTACCTTTTTTCTACTCTGAAGTTCAACTAGGTCGTTGTTCTGTAAGTTAAGTTGTTTTTTGTTTGATTCTATGGCTGGTGGGGAATAAAAATAAAATTGTTAATTAGCTGTGTGTAACTTGCAACATTTGTTTCTTTCTAACAGTAGAAAGTAAGCATACAGAAGAGGCTGTGTCCACTGAACCGGAGCAATCAGGTTTGTGTATTATCTTTTGCATAAATTTGCTATTTAAAAAAAAAGAGAATGACAGATATCACAGAATAAAATTCTGTGTTGCAGTAAAAACACATTTGTAACTTTTTCTGTGGCTTTTTTTCTTTTAAGGACAAACAAAACTGTGTTGTCAGAATATAGCATCTTGGATTTTTTAATGACAGTATATTTTAGTATTTTTACAGAGCACTCTTCAGTTTTAGAAGTTGAGAGTGCTCCCAGTTCAGAAAAACTAAGATCTATAAAAATGCCTGTATTAGATCATACAAACATGAAGATTTCTTTGTTCTGTTTCCCACCAGCCAGTCAGTGCTGCATACTTGGGAATGAGAGTGTGCGTAAGAAAATAAAGTGGCATGTCTCCCCATGTTAGAGCACTTTATTTATGGGCTTCTCAAGGCAGAGAATGTATTTCCCTCTCTTTGATCCTTCTTATTGTCTAGAGCCAGCATCCTAGCTATTATAAATTATTTTCCGTTAAGCCTTACTCCCTCTGTGCATGAATAGGGAGCTATGTGCAACCTTCAGTCTATAAGGAGTAAAAGCATTCACTGACATGTGACGTTTCATTTAAATATACATATGAAATTCAAAAGAACTTAATTTTGAGGTCAAATATTTCACAGTTACAGCTGGGAATATTTTGTAAGTCCATGGTACTGTAGTACCACATGAAACTGGGAGATTTGGACTTTGGATAACATAGTTTTAGGATTTTGAGGTATTATTTTTGGAACTTTTCAATCCTACAATTTACTCTTTGGCCTGCTTAAGTATTAACCTTTCCCATGGAGAAATTCAGCTAAGGAAATTTTGCATCCCACTTCTGCAAAACTAGTATTACAGAGCAGTCTTGATAGTTCACTGTTTTGAGCATAAGGGAATAAATACAGCTGTTTGTAAATATTCAGAACCATCCAGTTTGAATTGTTTGTCCACTTTTCACTTACAGAAATGCCTGTTCAAGCTGAGGATTATTCAAATGATGATCTAGTTGGTAAGTTGATATTAAGTGCTTGATTTTTTTCCTCAAAAAATTAAGCTGTAGCTGCATGGAAAGTTTGCAAACATTACTTTGTGGAGAGGATTGAAAGGATATCATCATTTAAAGTTACTCCCTCTCTTTCAAACAGTAATTTTTGTGTTGTACTGAATAAATGCTATTAATAGTGACTGGGTTATATGAAAGTGTTGATAAAACTGAGTAGTTCTAATTTACAACTTAATTTGTAATGATTTCAGATAGAACTGGATACTTCTCCTGTAAAGGGAAATATAAAAATTTCAGGTCATGAAACATGGACATAATTTCTTTCCAGAGCAACTGATCATGGGTGGTGATGCTGTCACTTCTCTGTGTGTCAGTCAGCTCTACAGGAGCCAAGCTGTGGCACGATCTTTGGGCACTGATGTGGAAACAGGACTGTTTTGTGATGCCATCACATATTTCTTGTCATAACTGATTTTAAGACAATCTGTTGCCTGATAGTACTAAAAGTAAAGAGTTTACCAAAACCGTTTTTGAAGTGGCTATGTGGCTTCTAAATTTGAAGACTGCGTATTGATACATTTCGTCTGCTTCTTGCAGATGAAGTATTACAAGTTGCTATTTTGTTCTTTGTAACATTTGTAGTTGTGTTGGGTGAAACTTGGAGTATCTCTGGGCAGTAAATCACAGAAGCCACAATTCAAGAGCCCAGGCAGCTGTATTTCTGTTTTGTTCTGATTAGCCTGAGTGCCTTTCTGGGTTACTTAATCTTTGCAATATGCAGAAGCTGTTATGTGATGTGGTGCCCAGGAAGTTCTGTGGGATTTAGTTTTTCCTTGCAGGAAAAGAAACTTGTATTTGGTTCTTGGGCACGCTAAAAGTAGCCAGAGAAGTGAAAAAACACAGGAGGATTTTGTGGTTGCCCAGTACAGACTGGAGGCCTGATTTAGTTTGTTTTAGTTTACATGCACAACCTTAGCTGATATGATTAGAAATGTATCATATCGATATGTAACTGTGTTGTCTGTGAGGTCTTTCTGACCTGTTTATTATAACAGCCACATGGTGTGTTCCAATGTTGGAAGCAGAAGGTGTTCATTAATAGATGTTTTATCTAAAAATGTTTTGTTTCATAGTGAATATGAAATATTTTTAACCAAAGCTTATAATCAGTGTAGGAACAAGCAGTAGTTACCTTTGATTGCATAGGCAAGAATTTCACCAAAGGAAGTGTTTTGTTGGTTTGTTATGCTTTAGATTGGAAATGTAGACCAGGAAAAGATGTATTCTCTCAGAAAATGTTGCTGCTTAAAGTTAAAATAACAAAAAGGCCCTTATAGGACTATTACAAAATTTCAACAGTAGATAATTCCATGGTGTCAGTTGTATTGATATGAAGATATTGAGATGAGTTCTTGACTTATGTATACTATTTTAAACCTAAAGTCAGAATCTCAGTATCAAATTGAAATATTTAATTTTTGGTTTTGTGGAACGTAGTTCTGTCACTTTTTGTGCTGTAATTTATGGTTCAGTTTTGCAGCAGTAAATAAATTAATTTCCTACCTTCACAAAAGAAGTATCTTCTGTGTATTGTACAGTAGTGGATGGCTTTCTAAATATTCCATGTAGAATCATAGAATGATTTAGGTTGGAGAAGACCCTTAAAATCAAGTCTAATCATTAACCTAACACTGCCTAATCAACCACAAAACCATGTCCATAAGTGTGGCATCTACACATCTTCTAAATACCTCCAGGGATGGTGACTCAGCCACTTCCCTGGGTAGCCTGGTCCAGTGTTCCAGTACTCTGCTCATCATGCCCATGCTCCTTGCAGGGAGTATTTCACTTGGGACTATCCTGGCATGGTACTGCAGTGATTCTGTAGTATTGAGTTATTGATTTTGCTTATGAGTTGTAGCATAGGACTTACAGTAATTTCCAGAATATCATAACACACTACCTGTGATTGCCACTTACTCCTTCTCAATAGAGGAACTGGCATGGTGGGTGCTAAAAAGGCAAGGAAATCACCAGCTCAGAAACAGTGCTTCCTGAAGGAATAAAACTAATCCACGGGCAGAGGAAGAGTGATAGAATAGTTTAGGTTGGAAAAAGTCCTTAAGATCATCAAGTCCAACCATTAAACTAGCACTGCCAAGTCCACCCCTAAACCATGTCCGTAAACACCACATCTTACACAGCTTTTAAATACCTTCAGGAATGGTGACTCAGTCATTTCCCTGGGCAGTCTGTTCTAGTGCCTGACTACCCTTTTGGTGAAGACATTTTTTCTTAATATCCAATAAAAACTTACCCTATCACAACTTAAGGCTATTTCCTCTTGTCCTGTCACTTGTTACTTGGGAGAAGAGACCAACCCCCACCTCCCTACAACCTCCTTTCAGGTAGTTGTAGAGAGCATTAAGGTCTCCTCCTAGCCTCCTTTTCTCCAGACTATGACCTGTTCTCTAGGCTTTCACCAGCTTCATTGCCCTTTGAACATGCTCCAGCACCTCTATGTCTTAACTGAAGTGAGGTGCCCAAAACTGAATACAGTATTTGAGGTGTATTTTGAGGTGAGTGTTTGTGTCACCTGTGCCGAGTGAAAAAGGACAGTCACTCCTTTAATTGAAGATGGACTTTCAGATTAGGTGGTTGAGTTGAACCTAATTGTCCACTCTCCTTTTATTGTATTGTTATACAAAGAGAGTCATTACTGTTTTCAGACACCATGAGGATAAAAAATAACTTGTTTTACTCTGAAAGGGTATGTATTTCTGATAGTTTCAAAAGGTTTTATAGATAAATATATATTTTTACCTTCAGTTGTTTTCAAAACTAGTGCTATACATTTTTTTAAAGCATGAGATTGGTCTTGGCTCTGTTCTGGTATATCTTGTGGAAATAGATTTTAATAGTAGCACTGGAAGGATTGAATACTTTTTTTTCCTTTGTGGGAAAAAGTGAGAGGATCAATCAAAGCCTATTCATTCAGTTATTAAAAACACAAGTAACTATTAGATTATGTACTTGATTGTTTATTTAGGAAGTAGAAAATGAAAATAAATTGATCAGGGCAGAATTTGCCGCAGTGTACCAACATACTCAAGTGTATTTGGTAATTTGTGTGGTTATGTGGAAAGCCCTTTGACAGCAGAAGAATCATTGCTTATCAGTTTTTCTAAAAAGCTTATTTTTTCACCACATAAAGTAGAATTCAGATAGCGTCTTTGAAAACTGAAAAAAGAGAGTACAGAAGTAAACTACTGTCTAGGAATAAGAGTTTTATTACTATTAAATGTTATTTATTCCTACTATTAAGTACGTTTGTCTGCCTTTTATCAGGACATGAATATTTCAGTTTGAAGGCAACATTATTCTTTTCCTCTGAAGTGTGTTAAATTCATATTTACCAGAGATTTCCCTTATACTTGATATATGCTCTGCGAACACAAACAATCCAGGAGGTTTCTAGAGTGCATGGGTGATAATTCCTTTTCCAAGTAATCGAGGAACCAACAAGGAGAGGTGCTATGCTGGATCTTGTCCTCACCAACAAGGAAGGGCTGGTGAGGGACATTAAGCTTAAGGGCAGCCTTAGTTGTAGTGACCATGAAATTGTGGAGTTCAAAATCCTTAGGGCAGCAAGGAGGGTTCACAGCAAGCTTACTACCCTTGACTTCAGAAGGGCAGATTTCAGCCTCTTTAGGGATCTGCTCAAGAGAGTGTCTTGGGATAACAGCCTGGAGGGTAGAGAGGCCCATGAAAGCTGGCTGATATTTAAGGATCACCTTCTCCAGGCCCAAGTGCATTGCATCCCAACTAAGAGGAAGTCAAGTAGAAACTCCAGGAGGGCGGCATGGATGAGCAAGCAGCTCCTAGAAAAGCTCAGACTTAAGAAGGAAGTGCACAGGGGGTGGAAGCTAGGGCAGGTATCCTGGGAGGATTACAGAGAGGTTGTCCAAGCAGCTAGGGATCAGGTTAGGAAAGCCAAATGCCTGCTAGAATTAAATCTTGCCAGGGATGTTAAGAACAATAAGAAAAGCTTCTATAGGTATGCTGGGGAGAAAAGAACAACTAAGGAGAAGTTCCGCAAGGCCAAGTACAGGGTCGTGCACCTGGTCGGAACAACCCCAGGCACAAATAAAGGCTGGGGAAGAATGGCTGGAGACCAGTTCTGAGGAGAAGGACTTGGGGGTGGTAGTAGATGAGAAGCTCCACATGAGCCACCAGTGTGTGCTGGAGTCCAGAGAGCAACTGCATCCTGGGCTGCATCAAAAGAAGTGTGGCCAGCAGGGCCAGAGAGGTGATTCTGCCCCTCTGCTCTGCTCTGGTGAGACCCTACCTGGAATACTGGGTACAGTTCTGGTGCCCTCAGCACAAGAAAGATATAGACCTGTTGGAGAGGGTCCAGAGAAGGGCCAAAAAGATTATCAGAGGGCTGGAGCACCTCTGCTATGAAGACAGGCTGAGAGAGTTGGGCCTGTTCAGCCTAGAGAAGAGAAGGCTCCAGGGAGACCTTATAGTAGCCTTCCAGTACTTGAAGGGGCTACTGGAAAGCTGGGGAGGAGCTTTTCATCAGAGAAGATAGTGATAGGACAAGGGGTAATGGTTTTAAACTGAGAGAGGGTTATTTAAGTTAAATACTAGGAGGAAGTTCTTCACTATAAGGGTGGTGAGGAACTGGAATGGATTGCCCAGAGAGGTTGTTGATGCCCATCTCTGGAGGTTTTTAAGGCCAGGTTGGATGAGGTTTTATGCGACCTGGTCTAGTGGTAGGGTTCCCTGCTTGTGGCAGGGGGGTTGGAACTTGATGATCTTTAAGGTCCATTCCAACCTTAATGATTCTATGATTCTGTGGTTATTTGGGATGGAGTATTCAGTATGGAAGATTTTTGTTGCCCAAAGCCTGTTCTTTGTTCATGTGATTGCATTTAATCAAGTATTTGAAGCTAGTATTTCCTGTTATTTCAGCAATAATTAATATTAAAGTTCATTTACTAGAGACAGTCAAGAACTCTCTTCTGAATGATGAACACCTTTATATATATATATATGCACTCTTTACCTGTATGAAAAATGTATCTATTTATGTAATAAGCATAACTTCAGGCAGTGTTTAAGATACTCAGAAATGTCACTATAGAGTATTAAGTAGTATAAATTCATACAACTTCATTTAAAGTGTGGTGGCACCAGTTTGTACCAGGTTAGGAGTAGTAGGAATTTGCAATGTTACAGGCTCGGGAAGAGTGGCTGGAAAGATGCCCAGTGGAAAAGGACCTGGGAGCGTTGGTTGAAAGCCAGATGAACATGAGCCAGCAGTGTGCCCAGATGGCCAAGAAGGACAATGGCATCCTGGCTTGTATCAGGAATGGTGTGGCCAGCAGGAGAAAGGATGTGATTGTGCCCCTGTACTTGGCACTGGTGAGGCCTCACCTAAAGTACTGTGTTCAGTTCTGGGCCCCTCACTACAGGAAGGATATTGAGGTGCTGGAGTGTGTCCAGAGATCAACGAAGCCAGTGGACAACAAGTCTTATGAGGATTGGCTGAAGGAACTGGGTTTGTTTAGCCTGGAGAAAAGGAGGCTGAAGGGTGACCTTACCTCTCTCTACAACTACTTGAGAGGAGGTTTTAGTGAGATGGGGATTCATCTTGTCTCCCAGCAATAGAACAAGAGGAAATGGCCTGAAGTTGTGCCAGGGTGAGGTTTAAATTGGGTATTAGAAGAAACTTCTTCACTGAAATGGTAATTAACCACTGAAATAGGCTGCCTTGGGATGTGGTTGAATCACCGTCCCTTGAGGTATTTAAAAGCTGAGTAGACATGGTGCTTAGGGGGCATGGTTTAAGCACTGGAATTGGTAGAGTTAAGTTATGGTTGGACTTGATGATCTTAAAGGTCTTTTCCAACCAGGAAGATTCTGTGAATTTACTTGTTTTTGGGGAAAAAAAAATAAACAGGAGATACTTCAGAGGAAGAACACAGCTGTGAGGAACATTTTCACAATGCCAGGGAAGAGATGGGTGTGAGATTTGAATATGCTGGAGTATGAGTCAAAAGTTCTTTGCTGACTTCAGGGTGTATCACTAAAAAGCATAATACTAGGTAACTGGATCCTTAGGTATCTGTAGGTACTGTTTTCCAATTCTCTACATTTACTCCTAAAACTATTACCAATATTTTCCAGTAGTAGACTATTTTAAATGCAGTTATAGTCTATATTTTTGTAAACTAATGCCTTGCATGGTATGATAGGCCAGCTTGAATATTACCAATTCAGGGTTTTTGCCTAATCCTGTGTTATACTGGCACATAAATTGTAGAGGTTGTGACAGCATGATACTTCTCGAGAAATTTTAAGGAAGACAGTACAATTTTTGTGATACCTTTACTTTCTGTATTTAGATTTTGATCCCTCTTGTTGATGTTCAGATTTAAAGTATCGGAAGTTTGTTTCCCTTCCCCAGTTCATCTTTTCATCCTTGACATTTTTATAACCCTACATCTATTCTACCAACTGCTGGAATCCCTTATGTATAGAGAAGTTTCAACTTTACAACATTGATCCTTCCTAATTCCCTGGCTCCTTTTTTCTAATTATAAGTTTCCTTGCCTTTAGTAAAAAGAAAGAAAAAAAAAAAAATTAAAAAAAAAATTGTTTTCATATATTTGTGACATGGCCTAGATTTCCTATACAAGATAAATGAAGTGCCATAAGCTGAGAAAAAAATTAATGCCTAGGTATTTAGAAGTTTACATTTCCCATCTTATACAGCAACTTTGTGTATATTCATTATGATAGCTCCTAGAAATGATAGCTCTCTCAAATACAAAGTTGCATTTTTAGCGTTTAAGATTTTTTTTGTTGTTGTTTCAGAGTTGTGTTTTGGTTGGTCCTTTAATAGAGATTTCCCCTTATTTTTTCAGATACTTAAAGCTTCAAAAGAAAAGTCCCTACATCAGGAGGACCAGCCCTAACCATACGCTACAAAAGGGGAGCAGATGGTTGTAATAGATCTTACAATGTAATTACCAAGCAGTTCAGGGTTTGGGGAATGAACACTAAGATATTGTAAATGGGTTCATAGCCAACTGTCATTTTAGTATGCTTTTTTAACACTTGGATATTTAGTTTACATTCCTGTCTGTTTTTGGTTGGTTTTTTTTCTTGGTCAAGTTTAGTGAATTCATTATTTTTCTTCTGTGTTTGTGACAGAGTTGCAACTTCAAGCTGCATTTCATATGTGCTGTTCAAGCAATTGTTAGTATTCTATTTATAATGTAGCAGCAAGTACATTTTTTCAGATTTTAATATATATCTTTTTTGTGGATTCATACAGTATGTACAGAGCAGTTTGGTCAAATGAAAGGTATAGTATTATGAATTTTTTTTATGTTTTATAACTGCTGATATAGCATACAGCCTAACTGCATTTTACTGAAAACACTAATCAGGCACACACTATTCTGTGAAGTTTGACTTAAATCTCTTTGCACTGATGTTATGTCAACAGTTACGCTACATGAATTTCAGATGATTTTTAAAATAGTTTAACAAGATACAAAATGTGTATGTTTAATTCATACTTGTAAAAGGGCAGATTACTAATTTACTTTTTCCAGAAACCCTTGTGTGTGAATTAGAACTTACTATTTGTGCACATTTGAATTTTAAAGCTAAAATGTCTAGAAATTACGTAATAGCCTGACAGGGAGTCAGTGTAGATTGCAACAAAACTGAGTTGCTGAAATCAGGTTGAATGCAGTATAATTCTGGTTTGCTTACCAATATAATGATCTCAAAGCTGGATAATTAGTCAGCTAAATATTCAGTGAATTATTTTAAAGTCAAATTTGCATAAAAACTTGACATTTAAATTTTATTTTAAAAAGCTTTGGAAAGTCAACCTTAAGAAAAATAGGATAACAATATTGAAGACCTACAATCACAAATGCTCTTGTAAATGGTACGTCTGAAATTTAGACTTGAAGTAATTTAGAATTCCAATATAACAGGTGTACTTTTTACCTGTTCTGTGCTGCTGTTCCACAATTATGAACACATACTTAATTCTTTGACATTTTGCATGTATTCCTTTTTGGCTCAGGAATAATTGCTGTGATTTTAGGAAATTGCCAAGCCTGATATGAGAGCTTAGAAGAAATAAAGTAAGATGAATTTTTAAGAAGAAAGATCAGTTTGGTAACCCTAAAAGTGGTTGCCTTTTGTTTGGAAGGGAGGTTTTAAATTTTTGCAACACTGTTTTGAAGTCAGGTTTTCAGCTGCTTACATTTACAGTGAAAAAGGCATAATGTATTGCCTTTTTGTGTCTGGGATTTCAGGAAGACTCCATCCAAGTGAGTGTTACATCTGATCAGCAAGCACCCATGTCCCAAAGTGATTTCTTTAGACTTTTCAGGAAAGCAATAATACTTTTAGACTGTGATGTGGTTTGGGATGGGATATTCTAGCAAAATTACCTGTGATTGTGAATTGCAAAGCAATAATTTTTACAAAGCCATATTTTGTGAGGAAGCTTGAGAATAATTTTAGAATGGTGAATGGAGGACTTTTTATATTTCAGTGGCAGCCTATTTGTAGAATTATGGGACTGTGAGAGTATATTATGCTGTGATCAAATTTTAAGTATTTTGTAACTGGGTATGTGATTTTACGTGCTTCATGTTTACAAAAATATGCCAAGCTGAGCAAGGTCAAGCAGACTATTAAAATATGTATATTTAATCTGTTTTAATGTTTGGCTGCAATAAAACACAAAACAATATCTTTGTCTTTCTAGTGTCATTATTTTTTTCCAAAATGTGGTAGATATTAACTATGAGGATAAATATTTGCTTCAGCCAGTACTTGCAAACATTCAAAATGTATTTGAAAGTACTGTTTACAAGGAAGAAGAAATATAGCAAGTAGAAGTAATTTTTATTTCTGGGTGGTGTTATTGTGAAGGAAATGGGAACTACTGCAAGGTCTGTGTCTTCTATAATTGTGTTGCTTCATCTGGGGTTTAAGCTATTCTGCAACCAGTTTGGCCTGAATTTTGCCCATTATTACTATTTTCTAATTCCTACTTAATGTATGAGATATCACTCCAACAAATACAAATGTGTGAGGGGAGTGTGATATCTGCCTTTCATAAAGAAATATTCTAGGTTATTGTCCATAGTTCACATCAGAAACCTGGCGAGTATGTTGTGTCTGTGTATTCCCTATTAAAAAATCTTCCTTGACATTTTTGGTTTTCAGACATCTCTATATTTTCATGAGGAAATTTCACCAAATAAAGGTTTAAGACAAAGTCCAAAGATTACACCTTTCCTTATATTTTCACATTGCTACATTGCTTCTTGCTAGATCTCAATGAATCTATGAAATATTGGATTCAGTTGCTTTTTGGAAATCACAGGAAGAAATACCAGTAAGGAAAGCAAAATTTAAAGATGAGCAAGATAACAATTTTTTATTTTAATATTTGAAATGTACTGCAATTTTAAGTGACTCTTTCACATTCTGAGTAATTGAAAACGTATCATGACACTTCCTAAGAAGTAAATTGATAAGATTGGATATAGGAAAGATACTGAAAAATGTCATGGTTTTGCTGAATCTCACTGTAAATTTTGTGTTTCAAAAATTATGTCTGTTAATAACAAATTGTAGTATATGTTTATAGTGTTAATTTCGATTAAAGTAAAATTTACAAGATCTGAAATACAATTTTAGTTGTGACTTGGATCATTGTGATGCACTCACAAACATTTAGACATGTTGTAATATGAAAAGTAATTTCATTCTGGATACTAGAAACCTTATTAGGAATACTTGGTGCCTACGCTACATGGTGATAGCAGTCTTGGCCTGCAGAGATTGGTTAAACCAGGTTTTTTCTATCCTTTTGATCTGGATTTGTTTTGTTGGAAACAGTAAAATGGAGTAAAGGATGACATTGGTTTAAAGAGCTAAGAATTTTTTATGAATTCTGCAGAGATTGGTTAAACCAGGTTTTTTCTATCCTTTTGATCTGGATTTGTTTTGTTGGAAACAGTAAAATGGAGTAAAGGATGACATTGGTTTAAAGAGCTAAGAATTTTTTATTAATTTTTTTTTTTTTTTGCTGAGCTATGGTTAGTTAAGTTGATGACAAAATAGTCTCAAGATTTACTATCATATCCCTGTCTTTGAGACAGCACGTTTTTAAACCATTATCAGAAATAGCATAATTAAAACCATTTGCACCATCAAAGTAAGCTGGGGATTAGCATGAAGGGAACAAAGCAGTATGTGCTGAATATGATACTGAAGTGAATTCTTACTTATGTATAGTGAGAGCTGAGAGAAACAAGATCTTTAGAGCTAACAAGATCAAATTATGATGAATTTCAAAAGCAGCTACCTAGAAGGAGAAGCTGGAGTGTTTGAAGATCATTGAAGAGCCTTTGGTTAAATCAGTGGCAGCTAATTTAGCAGACAACAGGTTGAAACAAGACTGTGAGAGAGTTTGAAGAATTGATCCTAGTATAGAAATTGGTATAGAGGAATGTAGATTATACACTGCATGAGATGCAGTAATAGAGAAATGTGAAACTGGACAAGAAATGGAAGCTATGGACAAGCTTTAGAGTGATGAGCTCATACCTAGTTCTTTCTCTGCTAGAAAAGAAGTTACAGAGATAACATGAATGCCCAGGATGGGTGGAAAGGGGTTGCTGAGTGACCTAGAGGGTATTAGAAGAGGTCAGGTGAGAATATCAGTGTTTCTGATAAGGGAAAAGATACAGGGCAAATTGAATGTCTGGGTAGCATGCTATATCATGGTTTGCTATCCTTAATGAGTTGTTTATATGCTTTGAATTGAGAAAAAAATAGTAGAAGTATGTGTATATAAACTATTCAGTGTCTCATTTGGAGCTGTGTTACTGCTCTTTTAAAAATGCAGTGTTTCTGATGACATATGGTTGGATGTGACCATTTTATTGTGTGGTATGCATAAAAATAAAAACCAAGTATGTTAGCAAGTACTGAAAAACAATTTCATTAATGTACTGTTATAGTAGTATTCCTTTTCCAAGTTATCACATAGTATGACTCTATAGATCTTTTTGTAGTTTCTTTCAATGTAATTGACAATCTGTGTTTTATGATGTAACTGAAGATGTGACTAACTTTCAGTGTGAGCATATTCGTTTACCATATAGTAATAAATTAATACTCATTCTACCTTGTACTGAATATAACAATCAAAGCTGTACTGTCTATACATTCAGTAGTAGCAGTTATCAGCTTGTAGCAAAGGGTGAAATTGGAATGTAAAATAATTTTATTTCATGTGTTGCACATAACCCAGTTTCTCAATGAAAAAAAGACATGTTGAAAAACACGTTTTTATGTGGTGTGTTTTGTTACCAATATAATGGTTCTGAGCTGTCAGTTTAAAAAAACTGTGAAGATGGGGCATTCTGACCAGGTGTCTAATCGATTTATTAATTTAAAAATTTTTCTTTTTCTAAATATAAGAATACCTCAGAATTAAAAAACATGTTAGAACGGAAAAAAACTAACTAAAAAGCCATCTGACCTTTTTAGTATTCTCTATTTTGGGAGGAAATATTAAAATTATTGGGAATTATTGGGATAAAACTGGGAACAGAATAAAAATGTTAGAATTGTAAGGCAAGATGTTTTAAATATTACAGATTAGGACAGGATAGAAACATGTTTAGAGAGGAGAAAGAGAGGACAAGCCTATCTCTGTAAGAACCACCTTCAGGATACACACATAGACGAGTGCCCAAGTCACTTCTGAAAATGAGACTTAGTTTTCCAACTGATTCTCATGGTTTTGAAACGTTAATCAAATATAAATATTAAGCTAGTGATCCCATGGGGTTTTTAATTGGTGAACAGGTTTCTTTCTTGCAAAATAGCCTGCACTGTGTGTATCACCAAAAATTTAGCAAATATCTGAAGGGGAAAGTTTATGAAATATTTTATGACAGAAGCAATAATGTATTATTTGAAGCATCTTCAGAGAAAGAACTGTATGCAACTATATAGGTCAGTTGTTACTCAATGGTTACTTTAATAAATGAAAATGAAAAAAAAAAAAGTCCTGTTGGCTGAATTACATTCTTAGTATAACATAGAATTTTCTTCTACCTCTTTCTTATCATAAACTGTTAAAATGGGTTTATTTCAATTAAATTATATTTTTAATATTCTAGGGAAAAGTGGAAAAGAAACTGAACAAGACAAAACAGAGAAAGGTAAGTCTGAAAGTGACATTCTGTTCTTCTGAGATTCAAAAGCATGCTGTCTGGGAGGACTAATTTAAATCAGATTAAACAGCAGTGAAGCTTTTAGCTCCTGTACATCCTATATAGATAAAGTGGAGTTTAATAAACACCAAGAATGCATCTGCTTATAAAAAAGCAGATGCACAGTCATTTCCAAAGCTAACATCAGTGTATTCCTCTCCAGAGTGATCACAGGCTGCTGTTAAAACTTCTGCTGTTTCAGGGAGTAAAATATTCACTGTTGTACCCCTAGTTTAGGTCTCTGGATGTCACAGAGGTTACAGCTTCACCAGGTTTCTACGGCATCTGTGAGTGAGAACCAACCCAGGCAGCCTGGCCCCAAAAGCTGGGTTCAGTGCTGACTGCTGTGATGAGTTTGGGGAGACAGTTGGCCCTAAAATCAGTCTTCATCAGCCAGAAAGGGTTTCTTTCTGGCTTAGGCTAGGTGGGAATATGCAGAGTTAAGTTTGATGGAAAACGAACGACATCATCTGAGTCCAGAGGAGGGCCACAAAGATGGGCTGAGTGATGGAGCACCTCTGCTATGAAGACAGGCTGAGAGGTTTGGGGTTGTACAGCCTGAAGAATGGAAGGCTCCAGGGACACCTTATAGTGGTCTTTCAGTATCTGAAGGCAGGGCCTATAGGGAAGCTGGGGAGGGAGTTTTTACAAGGGTTTGTACTGATAGGGTGAAGGCTAATGGTTTTAAGCTGAAAGAGAGTAGGTTAAGATTTGATATTAGGAAGGAATACTTTCCTATGAGGGTGGTGAGAGGCTGGAACAGGTGGCTCAAAGTAGTTGATGCCTTCTCCCTGGAAATGTTCAAGGCCAAGTTGGATGGGTTTTTGAGTACCTGGCCTAGTGAGAGGTGTCCCTGCCCATGGCAGGTGCCTTGGACCTATGTGGTCTTTAAGGTCCCTTCCAATCCAAACCATTCTATGACTCTGAGAGGAACTGAGGTTCTAAGAGCATTTTGAAGAACACTGACATTGATGTTGGCCCCATACATTCCCTGTCACCTTATGAAGCTTCTACGCCCTCCTTTATTGTGATGAAGTTTTCTATCTGTCTCTAACTACAAATGAAAGCCTTAGAGTCTGTGCCTCCATCCTTTTTACTCGGGTATGGTTTACAGGGTAGTTCCTGCTATGAGTAGCTCCATCACTGCACTAGGTGGAGGAAAAGGAATTAATTGATTCTGCTGCTAGCTACTGCTTCTTTTGCATTCAGTTTCTTTCTGTGTCTGTTCCTTTATATTAGAGTAGTTAGCAATGCTACTTCTATGATATTGGTTTGGGTTTTGTATATTTGCATTTTAAGTATAAGTTTCTAAGACTGGCAAACTTTAAGCTAAATTTGTCTAATTTTATTAGACAAATATATATTATATTAGCATTATATTTAGAAAGTAAGTATGCCATTAGCTAGTTTACTTCAAAAGCAAGGCAATTATATTGACATTTGCATTTATAAAATGGTAGATTTGGGAGGAAATGCCTTACTGTGCTGGGCTTACATACTTGCTAATAGAAAAAAAAAAACCCACCACCATTATGTGCTGATTCTATTGACCTTTTTGAACACTAGACTAAAAATAGCTATCCAGTATGGGTTTAAAGCATTTGTAGGTAAAAATACTAGCTTGTGTAAGAAAATGAAAATGCACAGTTTTACTGTTATGCAATGTTACTTATCAGAACTTGTAAGGCAACTTCATGACTTGAAAGTATGACAAGGTGGAGTCACTTTCCCTCTGCGCCCAAAGTGTTTAGTGGTTTTGTTTCTTTTCAAACACTGAGCAACTAAGGAAATGCTTCTACAAAGTCCTGGCATTGCAGATTACAGGATTTCTGTAAGTGGGGAAAAAGGGCTGGCTTTGTTTTCCAGGCTAAATTGATAAAATTTTGCATTGTACAGGGAAAAACATCCCTGCATTCTTTATGAAATTTGTTTATAGCTAAACTACTTTTATGGTTTTCATACAAGTTAAATTTTATTAAACCATTTAAGTTTTCATAGTTTGAACTGTTGAAGTTTTAATTTTCTATGAATCTGTCCAACCTATAGATTGCCTAGTCATAGAAGGTGTTTTAAAACACCATCAAATTGGTTTATTTTCAGTTACCCTAAGTAAGATGCAGCAATAAGGGGATGACAGATGTAGCAAGTTCTACTAGCTTAACCCCTTTAGGACTCTCCACAAGATGTATTTTTAAAAATACTGTACTGTGGCTGTCTGGTATATGTGCAAAACTGAGAATCTAAGAATTTGGGAATTTGAAAATTCGTGTTCGGTTTGTATTTAGGGATTGCCTAAATGCAGTGCATAGAGACCTATGTGAAAGTCTGCATTTGTTTATTGATATTTGGACATGCAGGCTCCAAAAAGCTTTCTCTGCAGAAATTATTTATGGCTTTGAGCAGATCTTACAACATTACAATTTTTGACTGCTACAGTCTTCATAGAACTTTGTTACCAAAATGTATCCAAAATTCTGTAAATTTCATTTCTTAGTCATAATTCATTAAGATTATTAAAAGTCTCATTGAAGCGTTTTCTGTATTAACATTAACTGCTCTGGAAACTCCTCTAAAGAAACAGAAAGTAAACTAAACTTGTTTGCAGTGTACTGTTTCTTCAAGTTTTCTCTGTTATATTTAATTGGGATTTTTTTGTCTTCTCCACAAGAACGTGATCAGACTTTATGCTTACACAAGTAATTTAAGTGGGATGGATTTTTTAGGTGAATCTGAGAAATAATTCTTTAAAATGTTTCACAGATAGTGTGATCCAGGGCATATATACTACACCCATAAGACATCTTTCCATATGAGGTGATTTTAGTTGTGATCACACAGACTAACAAAATTTAAGTAATGAGCTTCATTTTTCTATTTTGGCTAATATTGCCGTGTATTGAACACTTATATTTGTGAAGAAGAGATATAAAAACTGGAGCAACAGCTTTCTGCAATGAATGTGTTTCATATCCTGGACATTAGCATAGGTAATTACAATAATAATTTTCAAAACTGATTAAACATTTAATGAATGTACTTTGGTTGGAGGAGACTTATGTTGCATCAGGGATAGAGGTATGCATATGCTAGGCTTAGGATACATTCCACGAGTGGCCCTGCAATTGTCATTCTGATAACAGGGTCAACATTCAGCTCAGTTTACTTCAAGTATTTGCCTTTGAACGTGGTATGTAGGATTGCATGGTATGTGGATGGAGCCAGGCTTTTTTCATAGGACAAGGGGCAATGGATGCAAACTGGAGCATAGGAGGTTCCATGTAAATATCAGAAAAAACTTTACTGTGAGAGTGACAGAGCACTGGAACAGGCTGCCCAGAGAGGTTGTGGAGTCCCCAGAGAGGTTGTGGAGTCTCCTTCACTGGAGACATTCAAAACCCGCCTGGACACGTTCCTGTGTGATGTGCTCTAGGTGATCCTGGTCTGACACGGGGGGTTGGACTGGATGATCTTTCGAGGTCCCTTCCAACCCCTGTGATTCTGTACAACCTGTGGAGGCTAAAGTACTCTTCTTCTGGCTGAACGTATGTTTTTGCTGTAGGGCGAGATGACTTGTCTCAT
>NW_009952893.1:1867641-1877360 GCF_000747805.2 Chaetura pelagica | reverse complement strand
TGTACAGCCTGAAGAATGGAAGGCTCCAGGGACACCTTATAGTGGTCTTTCAGTATCTGAAGGCAGGGCCTATAGGGAAGCTGGGGAGGGAGTTTTTACAAGGGTTTGTACTGATAGGGTGAAGGCTAATGGTTTTAAGCTGAAAGAGGGTAGGTTAAGATTTGATATTAGGAAGGAATACTTTCCTATGAGGGTGGTGAGAGGCTGGAACAGGTGGCTCAAAGTAGTTGGTGCCTTCTCCCTGGAAATGTTCAAGGCCAAGTTGGATGGGTTTTTGAGTACCTGGCCTAGTGAGAGGTGTCCCTGCCCATGGCAGGTGCCTTGGACCTATGTGGTCTTTAAGGTCCCTTCCAATCCAAACCATTCTATGACTCTGAGAGGAACTGAGGTTCTAAGAGCATTTTGAAGAACACTGACATTGATGTTGGCCCCATACATTCCCTGTCACCTTATGAAGCTTCTACGCCCTCCTTTATTGTGATGAAGTTTTCTATCTGTCTCTAACTACAAATGAAAGCCTTAGAGTCTGTGCCTCCATCCTTTTTACTCGGGTATGGTTTACAGGGTAGTTCCTGCTATGAGTAGCTCCATCACTGCACTAGGTGGAGGAAAAGGAATTAATTGATTCTGCTGCTAGCTACTGCTTCTTTTGCATTCAGTTTCTTTCTGTGTCTGTTCCTTTATATTAGAGTAGTTAGCAATGCTACTTCTATGATATTGGTTTGGGTTTTGTATATTTGCATTTTAAGTATAAGTTTCTAAGACTGGCAAACTTTAAGCTAAATTTGTCTAATTTTATTAGACAAATATATATTATATTAGCATTATATTTAGAAAGTAAGTATGCCATTAGCTAGTTTACTTCAAAAGCAAGGCAATTATATTGACATTTGCATTTATAAAATGGTAGATTTGGGAGGAAATGCCTTACTGTGCTGGGCTTACATACTTGCTAATAGAAAAAAAAAAACCCACCACCATTATGTGCTGATTCTATTGACCTTTTTGAACACTAGACTAAAAATAGCTATCCAGTATGGGTTTAAATCATTTGTAGGTAAAAATACTAGCTTGTGTAAGAAAATGAAAATGCACAGTTTTACTGTTATGCAATGTTACTTATCAGAACTTGTAAGGCAACTTCATGACTTGAAAGTATGACAAGGTGGAGTCACTTTCCCTCTGCGCCCAAAGTGTTTAGTGGTTTTGTTTCTTTTCAAACACTGAGCAACTAAGGAAATGCTTCTACAAAGTCCTGGCATTGCAGATTACAGGATTTCTGTAAGTGGGGAAAAAGGGCTGGCTTTGTTTTCCAGGCTAAATTGATAAAATTTTGCATTGTACAGGGAAAAACATCCCTGCATTCTTTATGAAATTTGTTTATAGCTAAACTACTTTTATGGTTTTCATACAAGTTAAATTTTATTAAACCATTTAAGTTTTCATAGTTTGAACTGTTGAAGTTTTAATTTTCTATGAATCTGTCCAACCTATAGATTGCCTAGTCATAGAAGGTGTTTTAAAACACCATCAAATTGGTTTATTTTCAGTTACCCTAAGTAAGATGCAGCAATAAGGGGATGACAGATGTAGCAAGTTCTACTAGCTTAACCCCTTTAGGACTCTCCACAAGATGTATTTTTAAAAATACTGTACTGTGGCTGTCTGGTATATGTGCAAAACTGAGAATCTAAGAATTTGGGAATTTGAAAATTCGTGTTCGGTTTGTATTTAGGGATTGCCTAAATGCAGTGCATAGAGACCTATGTGAAAGTCTGCATTTGTTTATTGATATTTGGACATGCAGGCTCCAAAAAGCTTTCTCTGCAGAAATTATTTATGGCTTTGAGCAGATCTTACAACATTACAATTTTTGACTGCTACAGTCTTCATAGAACTTTGTTACCAAAATGTATCCAAAATTCTGTAAATTTCATTTCTTAGTCATAATTCATTAAGATTATTAAAAGTCTCATTGAAGCGTTTTCTGTATTAACATTAACTGCTCTGGAAACTCCTCTAAAGAAACAGAAAGTAAACTAAACTTGTTTGCAGTGTACTGTTTCTTCAAGTTTTCTCTGTTATATTTAATTGGGATTTTTTTGTCTTCTCCACAAGAACGTGATCAGACTTTATGCTTACACAAGTCATTTAAGTGGGATGGATTTTTTAGGTGAATCTGAGAAATAATTCTTTAAAATGTTTCACAGATAGTGTGATCCAGGGCATATATACTACACCCATAAGACATCTTTCCATATGAGGTGATTTTAGTTGTGATCACACAGACTAACAAAATTTAAGTAATGAGCTTCATTTTTCTATTTTGGCTAATATTGCCGTGTATTGAACACTTATATTTGTGAAGAAGAGATATAAAAACTGGAGCAACAGCTTTCTGCAATGAATGTGTTTCATATCCTGGACATTAGCATAGGTAATTACAATAATAATTTTCAAAACTGATTAAACATTTAATGAATGTACTTTGGTTGGAGGAGACTTATGTTGCATCAGGGATAGAGGTATGCATATGCTAGGCTTAGGATACATTCCACGAGTGGCCCTGCAATTGTCATTCTGATAACAGGGTCAACATTCAGCTCAGTTTACTTCAAGTATTTGCCTTTGAACGTGGTATGTAGGATTGCATGGTATGTGGATGGAGCCAGGCTTTTTTCATAGGACAAGGGGCAATGGATGCAAACTGGAGCATAGGAGGTTCCATGTAAATATCAGAAAAAACTTTACTGTGAGAGTGACAGAGCACTGGAACAGGCTGCCCAGAGAGGTTGTGGAGTCCCCAGAGAGGTTGTGGAGTCTCCTTCACTGGAGACATTCAAAACCCGCCTGGACACGTTCCTGTGTGATGTGCTCTAGGTGATCCTGGTCTGACACGGGGGGTTGGACTGGATGATCTTTCGAGGTCCCTTCCAACCCCTGTGATTCTGTACAACCTGTGGAGGCTAAAGTACTCTTCTTCTGGCTGAACGTATGTTTTTGCTGTAGGGCGAGATGACTTGTCTCATATCTCCATTGAGAACCTTAGTCACAACTTCACTGGCTGTAGAAGGATCTTAAACGCTTAGCTTACCTCCAGCATTGTCACCTCAGGTGGGCTGAGTTCCACCCTTGCAAGCTCTACTTTTAAGGGTATACATACTACCTGTTGATTTACTGAATTGTAGCCTGCATCAAATATGAGCTGTGGGCAGAATGACCGATGTTCTTTATAGAAGTGTAGTTCTCAAAGTCCAAAACTGCGGCTTAACACCATGCTGAACTAAATATATAGGGCATTAGAATATTAGTGTGTATTTTTGTACAGAAGGTCAATGAAGAAATTTCTTTCAGGTCTTGTCAAAGGGTTGCTTGATTCTAGCCTTTGAGGGAAGCCAAAAGACAATGAAGAAAGGGAGAGGAGAATAATGGAAATACAAATAAAAAAGAAATAAGTTCTGGATTGTTTCTTATGACCAACATCTAACCAACCAACAGTAATTTCAGACAGAAAACCCTGTAGAATACTATTTACTTCAAGGGTAATTGTTCTGGAATAACTGCAGCTAAAGATTCATTACAGTCATTAGATTCCACAGCTTTAGTATTCCCTGAAATGCCTTGTTTTCTATTGTCTTATTGCTTGTCCATATAAGGTGATTGTAGCAGTTTTGTCTGTTCTACCAGTAGAGTTTAGAAAGATGTTATAATCATTGTAGTGCTACTGGCTTTAAAAATGTCTAGATGCAGTTACTTGCTTTTATACCTTCTAAGTTATCATTTAGAGAAACCAATAAAGCCAGTGGATCACTTATGCTGTCTGTATCTCACCTAATGAGCTTCCCACACAACAGGACAATGACAGCAGCTTTTCATCATCATCAGATTCTCATTCAAATGCCTGCTGAGAGACAGCACAATTTAAAAAAATAATTTGGTTAATGACATGCGCCTAGTATGAGGAGGAAAGACAAATACTTGATCAAATTTTGAATTCCAGGTAAAAGTAGTTGGTCTGCTAATATTGATTTATGTTTTTCATCCCATACCTAAAACTTTGAAACTTGAACTGGAAAGGTTGGAGTATTTGAGGGAGAGAGCGGGAGGAATTAGTAAAACAGGTCACAGAAGTCACTGGAAAACTTCTACAGACCATAGTCATTGGTATCTAATTATCATGGTCTTTAAGGTGTCCATGCCAAGAACAGGATTACTGAAATTGTATCTCAGTGGGGATAGGAGGGTGTTTAGAAAAGAAAGCCTTTCACCCCTCTGAATATTGCTTCCTTATATTTTGGCAGTTTAAGATGGAAAATTGGCAGAAGAAGCCTTCATTGACAATGACTGTGAGACTTCATCACATGGGGAGGTTTCTATTTCAAATTTGGTTCAGAGTTGGCACCAGCTACATGACTTATTTTTGTCGACGTGGGAGAGAAATAAAGAGGTGTCATTATATGGGTGTAACTATAGAGGTTCTAAATTGTACTTAAAACTTTATAGCTTTAAAATAAAGCTCTTCCACTAATTGTAAGGACAACATGCAGTGAGTGCAGCAGGAGTGTTCCAGTGCAGTTTTCCTTTCAGAAACTGGGGACCATTTGTCCTCAAGTTAACTGTAAAGACCATGGTTTATCTTGAATTCTCTGGCCTTGTGAATGTAATTAACTAAAATCCAGAGTCCTACATGCTTTCTGTTTTTCATGCCAGTATTAGCAGATGTGAGATATTTTTCACTGATTTCTTAGATTTTCCCCAGTGCTTAAATGAAAAAGAGAAAAAGCTTTTATTGCAAACTTAATGTATATTTTTTTATCTGCAAGAGCATGGTATTAACCGCTACAAAACATTAATTCACATATGCACATGCTGGCTTATAGTCATCAGTAAAGAAACATTTTGCTTTGGCCACTGAATTTTGTTGTCCATGCCTGTTTGCTTCTGTATCTCAAAGCAGATGGCATATTCTGGTCTAGATCTTTGGACCTGAGCAGGATTTCCTCTGATGCTATTCGTTCACAGCTCTGAAACTATCTGAGATCAGGTCTTGAAAGGAAAGAATGAACCATTTCCCTGAGTCCTGGGTCTTCACACTACTGGATTCCAAACAGCCTTTGGGCCAAAAGAGTTGTTATCTAACAGGAATGTCAGTGAGTGGGGAGAACAACCTGGGTGGGACTCTGAAAGGCTGGATGTGGCACTTAGGTCTTGCCAATGTGGTGGTGTTAGGTCATAGGCTGGACTTGATGATCTTAAAGGTCTTTTCCAGCCTTGGTGTTTCTGTGATTCTGTTCCAGATCAAGGCAAGGATGTGTGGCTTCATGGGCTGATGTGTCCAAACTGCATTACCTAGAGTAGTAATCTATATAGTTAGTGGAGCCTTCAGCTAAACACCTAGTAGGTGTTTACTTTGTGTTGGACTTGCTTTTTTGGCACCTTTGACTGTAATGATGGAATTTCTAAAGATTACATCAACTTTTAAGTGTCTACATAGAGAAACCTAAATGTAGTTGCCTTCATTTTAAGCTGTCACTGCACTGGTGACAATCACAAGCGATAATGAAATTAATGGACTTCTAGCTAAAGAGCAGACAGCTCTGCCATCAGGTTCTGCTGCTGAGCCAAGCAGTTGTATTGCTCCTTGCTCAGGCTGTGATAATTTGCAGGTAATTAACACAGTGCTGCATCATGTGTAGAAACAGGTGAAGTGTTTATTGCAAGGGTATCCTTAGTCTCTGTTAACCCCATTTGGGGTGGGGTACATGTAATGATGCAACAGCAGAGAGGCTTGACACTTGCATTCATCTTTCCTTGTGTCACTCATGACTGCTTATAGCCCTGATCATTTTCTGAAGTATGCAGCATAGATAGTCTACAGCAATCTTACATAGAAAGCCCATCCTTACTTCCAAGAACATTACAGAAAATCTTCAGTATTACTCTTGTAAGACTGTAGTGTGATATATAGAAGAATTATTACCATTTTAATGCTCAAACAGACTTGGACTACAAATCACCCTAGTGGTTGTGTGATTGTGCATAATCTCAGCTACATGTTGAAATGTGTAAGCCATTGAAGAAAAATTACATGTTTTTTCTCTCTGGAAACAGATAAGTTAACTTCTTTGTAACGTTGAATTTAATATGTTTGGTCACATCTGTAAAAAGATTATTACACTAGAAGGAGTCAATGGATAATTTATTAAAATACCCCTGCAGGGAGATAGCAGGCTATGCGGTTAATATAGAGGAATGCTTGATGGTTAGGCTGAAAGCTCCCTGGTGAATCCTTTAACGTTGGAGTAGAATGGGATATGAAAATGATTGCTCGTTATATAATGTTTACTGTGTTATATTGGTGCCTAGCAGCTAAATAATATTTATGCTAACAGCTCCTTTCCAGCTTTTCATATTGATCTCCTGCTGGTCTAGAGCTGATATATAATTGTACTAAAAACGGAAAGATAAAACTTCTTTTGCAATGGAGGGTGGCAAAAAGGTTCTTCCAACACATCAGCTAAATCAGACAGGAGGGGAAAGATGGCAGATCTTCGTGCCACAGACTTGTAAGATTTCCATTCCCTTTTTTTTTTGCCTCATCTCCTTGTAAACTCAAAGGAATTGTGATAACAGTGTCCCACAGGCAGTAAGAGTTTCTTGGTGGGTGAGAAAGTTGCTTTTCTTTGCCTTGAAGGAACCTTTCTGTCTCTGCTTATGGAGTTGCAGAAGGGCCAGGTGACTGCATGCCTTTCCATGAATGCACAGTTTCTGTGTAACTGGCTAGTCTTAGATGAATATTTTCATGCATGCAGTAAGAACTGAGAATTGACATTTTAGTTGTGGTTTACATAATTTCTTGTATGCACAGCCTCCTACTTAGAGAACAGGAAGAAATCAAGTATTTGGTGGTGATGTCCAGCTGATAGATCCCCAGATCACGTAGCCAGAGGGTCTGACATGCCTCAGTTTTCCTGCTAACAAAAAATTACAGTTTTACATAGCAACTGTGAGCTCAACCAACCTAACAAGTCCTCAGGGACATGTACTTTTACTGGCTTCTTGGGCTTATGCTTCTGGGTTCATACTGTTAAGCAAGCCAGGCCTTAGGAATAGCAATGATTTCCTAAACGAATGAGCTGGTATATTTTTAGAAAAGAAAAGAGAACCGAACACCACAAAACACAACAAACCTTTTGCATTTTATGAATTGTTCTTTTCAGGCCCAGTGACATTATGTCAGAAAGTTCTGACCATGCCTATTAGTCACTCTGGTCTCAAGGTCTGGAGTGAATGGATTCTTGCTCTCATGATGAGAGCTCTGTGAGTTTTGCTGGATTCAAGGGGTATGAACCCTTGGAACAGAGCCAGTGCTGTGCTCCTTAACCATTATCATTATTAAATGCATGAAAATGCAGTAAAGACATCACTTTCTTATGAAATGTGTAATATTAAAGTAAGACATAGCAAGACTGGAATTGGCCACAAAATGGAATGCATCTCTACTATGCTATCTGTGGGGAATGAATAAAAGGCATGAAAACCATCTATGTTATTATAATTTTCATAGAATCATAGAATCCTAGGGGTTGGAAGGGACCTCAAAAGATCATCTAGTCCAACCCCCCCTGCCAGAGCAGGGTCATCCAGAGCACATCACACAGGAACGCATCCAGGTGGGTTTTGAATGTCTCCAGTGAAGGAGACTCCACAACCTCCCTGGGCAGCCTGTTCCAGGGCTCTGTCACTCTCACAGTAAAAAATTTTTTTCAGATATTCACCTTGAACCTCCTATGCTCCAATTTGCACCCATTGCCCCTTGTCCTATCACTGGTCATCACTGAGAAAAGCCTAACTCCATCTCCCTGACACTCACCCCTTACATATTTGTAAACATTGATGAGGTCACCCCTCAGTCTCCTTTTCTCCAAGCTAAAGAGACCCAGCTCCCTCAGCCTTTCCTCATAAGGGAGATGTTCCACTCCCTTAATCATCTTTGTAGCTCTGCACTGGACTCTTTCGAGCAGTTCCCTGTCCTTCTTGAACTGAGGGGCCCAGAACTGGACACAATACTCCAGATGCGGCCTCACCAATGCAGAATAGAGGGGAAGGAGAACCTCTCTTGACGTATTTGTAAACATTGATGAGGTCACCCCTCAGTCTCCTTTTCTCCAAACTAAAGAGACCCAGCTCCCTTAGCCTTTCCTCATAATTTTGAAAAGAAAAGCATGTCTTTGATCAGTTCCATGATAACTACATTTCTTAAGTGGATTATTTTGTGCTTCAGTATAAATACTTTAAATCAAGCCATAGGGTACAATGAAAACATGAAGTTTTTAGGGGAACAAATGTATTATATTATTATATTGAAGTATTCTATTTGGTGGTTTATATTGACAGACATATGTCAGATAGTTTTTTCCTTCTTAACTTCTTAGTAGATAATGCCTTGGAAAATTACAGTCACTTGTATTACAAGAAGGATCAACAGGGTTATTATAATCCTAATGAACTGCTTCTTTACTACCATTATTTTATAGTTTTTAATACATGTATATATTAAAGCTTCATACAATCTTTCTGAACAAGTAAATGGAATTTAGTTGGCAAGTTTCAATTCCGCTTATATTCTATTTCTCCCCTGCCCCAGAAAAGCAGTAGCATCTATTTAATTTTACATACCAATGCTGCAGAATAGATTATAAAGGTAACATAAGAACACTCTCTGTACGGAGTAGTCTGTGTTCAGTATTGAAAATTACAGTAAAAATTTTACGCAGAAAAAAACGAAGTTAGGCAGGGGGTTGTTTTTATCTCCTACAGAAGCAGCTCAGACTCATGAGATCCTCTTATGCTTGGATGGGATTAGTATTGCTTTAGCATTAGCTAAGGCATTGGTCTTTCTCTAAGGTTTAACAAATACAAAGTGATTTGCCTAAAGCTCTGTCTAGGATCAGAGTCTTAGAAAGTATAATTTAATACATGATGAGCACATCTGCTTCTAGCATGTGATGGCTCTTGTCATTCTTGAACAGTGCACCTGCGGACTTGGGAAGCAGAACAAAACATGGCTAGTTACAACACCTTGTTATCCAAAATACTTGCAAAAGTCTCATGGTGTTAAGGTGTATGGTGTCCAGATTTAGTTTTACATGTACTGGTTACAGCAGTCCTGCAGAGTCCTACAACTTCTGCAGAGAAAATAATAATTTTACTTCTTTTTCTGCTATTAATGAGTTGCTACCCATAGAAGGAAAAAGCAGTAATGGTTAATTTAAGCTAAAAATATATGTTACTAATTACAGATATACATAGCTGGTAGATACTGGTATAAGACAGTATATATTTCCCTTGCTGTCAGAAAAGTTGAGGTTTTTTTAATGAAGTTCCACAGAAAAGTTTAGCTATAGAAAATGTGGAGTTATCTGCAGTCATATCCTTTGGTAGTGTATCTGCAATTTTTTTTTTAACGTCTAGAATGCTTAGTGCAATCAAATAGACATTGATTTAGAGTGAACTGCTATGAAGTAAATAGCTATTTAAATTGACACCATTTACTTCAATTTGCTTTGAATGCATTTTACTTTACACAATTTAGTTCAAGACTGGTTTGCTACATACTGCTCCTGCTCTGCTACTGTGTGATAGATTGCTAAGCTGTGGAAACTTGGTCACTTAAAGAGGTCTTGATGAAACATTTCAGTGTTGAACCTGTTTTCAGC